>NC_060122.1:702544043-702847073 GCF_021461395.2 Schistocerca americana
ATACTGAAAATATTGTTCATGTAAGGCGAGTTAAACATTATTGTACTTCATTAGAGACTGTAAATGCATAGCTTAAGTTAGGCTACTTTTCCTTTTCACTCGCAGTTGCTGAAGGCTGCTGAATTAGGAGCCTCATTAAGATTGGTGTTGCTACAGAAAATCTCTTTTATGGAGACACTTGAGATGTTATAGTGCAGCCTTAGACGGATTCCATGGGTTACTGTAAATGACTGTCAGCTGGAGACCAATGTAGGAACATTAGCATTTATAGATAGTTTGTACTGCAATTAAATTACACAGCGTGTTACAGCTCCGTTAGGACTGCCTGTGTGAAACTGGAAACTACGGTGCTACCTCGTAGTGAGTTGCGGCTTTGCAGTTCTTGAAGTTCCAAAAACGTACGTATAGAAGGTCAAAGTTGTAGCAGGCGTTCTGTCTGCAAATATAACGGGATGCATCTGACACTTGTCGGAAAATGGAGGTTGAGCAGTAAGGCAACATTGAGTTTTTTGAGTCCTCCATCGTTTATAGGCGAGAACTCATCGAATTCGACCCGAATACAGAGAGACAGGTAGCTGGTAGCTCTTCCACGACAACCCCTCACCTCACAAAGCAGAGACTGTGTGCGAGTTTTTGGGCAGCAAACGCATCACAGTCCTCGATCATCCACCGTAGTCGCCGGATTTGGCCCCAGCCCACTTCAGGTTGCTTCCAAGATTAAAGATGGCAATGTTCGGACACAGTTATGACGTACTTAAGGACATCCAAGAAAACTGTAGTACGGTACTAAATGCAACTCCAGAAAAAAGGACTACAGTAACAGTTTCAAAACACTTCGGAAAAGATTTCCACTGCGTTGTAATTCAGGGACAGATTATTTTGATTAAATACAGTGATTTAGTGAACATAATCATTGACTCTCATTTTTCATAGACCCAGTCCCAATGAAACTGGACACACTCTGTGTTACGCGACCGCTACGGTCGCATGTTCGAATCCTACCTCGGGCATGAATGTGTGTGATGTCCTTAGGTTAGTTAGTTTTAAGTAGTTCTAAGTTCTAAGGGACTGATGACCTTAGAAGTTAAGTCCCGTAGTGCTCAGAGCCATATTTGAACACACTCTGTGTTAAAAAGTGTGCCCAATGATACTCTATGAGTAACACACAAAACATCATCATATTAAGATTGTGATTTATTTGTAGTTCCTAAAAATAAACTTTGTCCACTTCATGGAAATCATTACTTGTATTTGTAGTTTTAGGTTCTCCAGCCCCATGATAAGTACTCAGCTGTATCTATTACCTGTTCTGCTCCTGAGCCCTCAGCAGTTATTTCTTTAAAAAGGTTTCTGTTCCACACCGACTACTCTAAAAAAAAAAGTAATTAAAAATTTAAATCTATATTATTAACAGTGATTGACAGTTTCTGAATTTACGCCACTTTCAAAGACTGAGTTCAACGCAGAGACCTAAAGGCAATAGTCAAAAAACTATAGAAATGGAAGTACCAATACAGAAGTTTAGACAAACTTTAGATGGCTTATCACACAGAAACCAGATCAAGTGCCATTTTATCACTACTTCACCTGTTACACAACGTGTCACATATCACATACGCATAATAAGTAGAACAGGATAGTTACAAAGAAAAGAGAGTGGTCAAGTACACTACTGGCCATTAAAATTGCTACACCACGAAGATGACATGCTACAGACGCGAAATTTAACCGACAGGAAGAGGATGCTACGATATGCAAATGATAAGTTTCTCAGAGCATTCAGACAAGGTTGGTGACGTGCTGACATGAGGAAAGTTTCCAGCCGATTGCTCATACACAAACAGCAGTTGACCGGCGTTGCCTGATGAAACGTTGTTGTGATGCCTCGTGTAAGGAGGAGAAATGCGTACCACCACGTTTCCGACTTTGATAAAGGTCGCATTGTAGCCTATCGCGATTGCGGTTTATCGTATCGCGACATTGCTGCTCGCGTTGGTCGAGATCCAATGATTGCTAGCAGAATATGGAATTGCTGGATTCAGGAGGATAATTCGGAACGCCGTGCTGGATACCAACGGCCTCGTATCACTAGCAGTCGAGATGACAGACATCTTATCCGCACGGCTGTAACGCATCGTGCAGCCACGTCTCGATCCGTGAGTCAACAGATGGGGAGGTTTGCAAGACAACAACCATCTCCACGAACAGTTCGACGACGTTTACAGCAGTATAGACTATCAGCTCGGGCACCATGGCTGCAGTTACCCTTGACGCTGCATCACAGACAGGAGCGCCTGCGATGGTGTACTCAACGACGAACCTGGGTGCACGAATGACAAAACGTCATTTTTTCGGTTGAATCCAGGTTCTGTTTACAGCATCATGATGGTCGCATCCGTGTTTGGCGACATCGCGATGAACGCACATTGGAAGCGTGTATTCGTCATCGCTATTCTGGCGTATCACCCGGAATGATGGTATGGGGTACCATTGGTTACACGTCTCGGTCACCTCTTGTTCGCATTGACGGCACTTTGAACAGTGGAGCTACATTTCAGATGTGTTACGGCCCGTGTTTCTACCCCTCATTCAATCCCTGCGAAACCCTACATTTCAGCAGGATAATGCACGACAGCCTGTTGAAGCTCCTGTACGGGCCTTTCTGGATACATAAAATGTTCGACTGCTGCCCTGGCCAGCACATTCTCTAGATCTCTTACCAATTGAAAACGTCTGGTGAATGGTGGCCGAGCAACTGGTTCGTCACAATACGCCAGTCACTACTCTTGATGAACTGTGGTATCGTGTTGAAGCAGCATGGGCAGCTGTACCTGTACACGCCATCCAAGCTCTGTTTGACTCAATGCCCAGGCGTATCAAGGCCGTTATTACGGCCAGAGGTGATTGTTCTGGGTACTGATTTCTCAGGATCAATGCACCCAAATTGCATGAAAATGTGATCGCATGTCAGTTCTAGTATAATATGTTCGTCCAACAAATACCCGTTCATCATCTGCATTTCTTCCTGGTGTAGCAATTTTAATGACCAGTAGTGTATATTATTCCTGTAAGCAGATCCTTATGCATGCCACCTAACAGAACAATTATAATCAGCGAGGGTACAATCGTGAAAAAAATATTAAATTTTATTAATGTACGAAATAGATGAGCAATATCTTTGAACTCATAGGATTATTTGGGGCGCTTCACTTGCATTCAGCCATCTTCTAACTTCCTCAAATATTTCGCTCCATGTTGCTGTCAGTAAGGAGAGTAGTATTACTTTTTAATTCCTATTCTTGCATCATTTGCAACTCTGACAAAGCGCGCAAGGGAAAGAAGAAGCACATTAATAGAGATTTGAAGTGAAATAGGACTGAACATACAATACTATAGGACAACTCACCTTATTTCGTTCATACGAATACAGGTATGTGCTACAAATGTATAATATTGTATCAACATAATATCATTGCTCTTCTCAGATGTAGACTTGTGATTTTTGATCCCGTTTCACCCCTGGGAAGCAGAGCCAGCACGCAGCAGCGGCGGACGCCGGCGGCCACACGATGGCTGCTGGCTACTCCATATCAAATAAGCCGGCAGCAGCGGCAGCGGAAGCGCACGTCCCGGAGGCTGGCCGTGTCGAATTAGCATTTTCGCTCGCATCACACGGCTGGTACGCTAGCGAGCTGCTGCCGGACCAACGAGCGCCATGAGCGATGCATGAGGGCGCCAGGTGAATGTTTAACCCGTGCCACACGGGCGGCGGACTCGTCCCCGCCCCGCTGCTGACCCGGCCCCGGTGTTTGTTCGTCCCTTGTAAATAAATTGGGGCGTGTCGGCACGTCCCGCAGCCACGGCTCGCGCTTGCTAACAGTTGTCGCTGTTTGCGTTAACCTTTGACGTCGCCGCCGGCGCCGGCGGCAGCTGGCGGGCTACTGCGCGTGCGCGGCCTGGCGCTGTAGCGCGCGGTTGCCTGCATTTTGTACAAGTCGCTGCAGCGGCCTGTAACCAGAACACCGCCCCCATTCCCGCCCCCCCCCTCCCCTCCCCCTTACGGTCCACCACCAACCCTGTTCCGACCCAGTAGTCCTGCGCTTACGCAAGTGCGATCAAAATTCTGCGCGCGCCCGTGCCGTGTTTTGGGCCGTATTTTTATGTCGCACCACCGGCGGCGCCAGCAAGGTGTCGAAATAGGAACAGAAATAGACGCGGCGCGCGTATTTCAGCGGCGGTTATCGCGCCGCGTCAGCGCGCCCCAGCCGGCCCTCGTAAAGTGCTGCACCCCTCACCCCGACCGGGCCGCAGGAAGCGGCGCCGCCCGCGCTTCCGCCTAATTATACAACCCGCGCAGCACGCGGTCCGCTCGTCCACGTCCGCTCTCTAGGGGAATACGCTGCCGAGCTACATAACCGGCACCTGTACATTCTGTCGATTTGGAACATTATGGGATCACGGAAAAAGCTTGACGATACTTCGAATCAGAAAGCAGGGGGTTGTTGTTCAGTTAACTAAAACGGGAAGTGATTTGAATCTGACATGGTTCATTTACGGAGGGCATTCAATAAATGATGCATCACACTGATTTCTGAAAAGGCGTTGGTTTTATTCGGGATTCCAGTACTTCACATTATCCCCCGCTCTTTACCTACACTACTGGACATTAAAATTGCTATACCAAGAAGAAATGCAGATGATAAACGGGTATTCATTGGACAAATATATTATACTAGAAATAACATGTGATTAAATTTTCACGCGATTTGGATGCATAGAGCCTGAGAAATCAGTACCCATAACAACCACCTGTGGCCGTAATAACGGCCTTGATACGCCTGGGCATTGAGTCAAACAGAGCTTGGATGGCGTGTAGAGGTACACATGCCAATGCAGCCTCAACACGATACCACAATTCATCAAGAGTAGTGACTGGCGTATTGTGACGAGCCAGTTGCTCCACCACCATTGACCAGACGTTTTCAATTGGTGAGAGATCTGGAGAATGTGCTGGCGAGGGTAGCAGTCGAACATTTTATGTATCCAGAAAGGCCCGCACAGGACCTGCAACATGCGGTCGTGCATTATCCTGCTGAAATGTAGGTTTTCGAAGGGACCGAATGAAGGGTAGAGCCACGGGTCGTAACAGATTTGAAATGTAACGTCCACGATTCAAAGTGACGTCAATGCGAACTATAGGTGACCGAGACGTGTAACCAATGGCACCCCCTACCATCACGCCGGGTGATACGCCAGTATGGCGATTACGAATACACGCTTCCAATGTGCGTTCACCGCGATGTCGCCAAACACGGATGCGACCATCATGATGCTGTAAACAGAACCTGGATTCATCCGGAAAAATGACGTTTTGCCATTCGTGCACCCGGGTTCGTCGTTGAGTACACCATCTCAGGCGGTCCTGTCTGTGATGCAGCGTCAAGGGTAACGGCAGCCATGGTCTCCGAGCTGATAGTCCATGCTGCTGGAAACGTCGTCGAACTGTTCGTGCAGATGGTTGTTGTCTTGCAAACGTCCCCATCTGTTGACTCAGGAATCGAGATGTGGCTGTACGATCCGTTACAGCCATGCGGATAAGATGCCTGGAATCTTGACTGCTAATGATACGAGGCCGTTGGTATCCAGCACGGCGTTCCGTATTACCCTCCTGAGCCCAATGATTCCATATTCTGCTAACAGTCATTTGATCTCGACCAACGCGAGCAACAATGTCGCGATACGAGAAACCGTAATCGCGATAAGCCATAATCCGATCTTTATCAAAGTCAGAAACGTGATGGTACGCATTTATCCTCCTTACCCGAGGCACCACAACAACGTTTCATCAGGTAACACCGGTCAACTGCTGTTTGTGTATGAGAAATCGGCTGGAAACTTTCCTCATGTCAGCACGTTGTAGGTGTCGCCACCAGCGCCAACCTTGTGTGAATGCTCTGAAAAGCTAATCATTTGCATATTACAGCACCTTCTTCCGGTTAAATTTCGCGTCTGTAGCACTTCATCTTCGTGGTGTACCAATTTTAATGGCCAGTAGTGTAGATGATCAACGGTTCACTGCAAAGACCTTTCGTCACCCTCCTGGGAGGACCTATGTGTCCACTCTACTGGTCGAAGTCGGCGCCAAGTCTTGTTGCTTCAGTAACGTTCCGTCATCCACGTACTGCTTCCCGTGGAAAGCATCCTTCATTAGGTCAAACAGACGGAAGTCGGAAGGTGGAGATTTGTTCTGTAGGGTGAATGAAGAAGAAAAGTCCAGTGAGGTTTCGTGAGCTCCTCACGGGTGCGCAGGTTTGTGTGAGGCCTCGTACTGTCGTGGAGAAGGAGAAGTTCGTTTGCAGTTTTGAGGCGACGAACACGCTCAAGTCGTTTCTTGAATTTCCTGGGGGTAGCTCAAAACACTTCCGAGTTGACCGTTGCACCATGGAGAACGACGTAAAACAGAATAACCTCATAAGACCGTCTCCATGACTTTACCAGCTAAGGGCGCGGTTTTGGACTTTTTCTTCGGAGGTGATGTGCCAAGTGGGGAACCTATGCTTCAGCACCTGTAAGGATAATCGGCAATTTTCACTGTCAGAACCTCTTAACACGCAAGCGATTCTGCACAGATGGTGCTTCGTTACTCTTTATGGTCCTCTGTTACTTGGCGAGGAACTCGGTGGATACACACCTTCGAGTCCCCCAACTGGTGAATGAGTGTGTCAACGCTACCAACAGAGGTATCCAGTTATTCACTGAGCGGTTTCAATGTGGGCGATCAGCTCGAATGAGAGTGTCTGCAAGTTCCTACATTGCAGTAGTCAGAGCTCCGTGGGGCCGTGCGGCACGCGGAAGGTTCAGACAGGTTTGTGCGACCTTGTTGCGAAGATGTCGGACGCCTCGTCCAACGACTCACTGTTCTTTTGTTCACTGGCTGGTCTCCGTAGACGTGCTGCAAGCGCATACGAATGTCTACGATGCTCTGGTTTTCCACCGAAAGAAACTCAATCACAGGTGTCTGCTTGAAACGTACCTCGGTTACAGATAGCATATTGAAGGATACGTATAGCGACGCCATCTGTTGGAGCTGCGTGAAAGTACAGGTGCTTAAGGGGATGTATTCCAAAATTTCCCACAGTAAATTCCGCATATTTTCAGCAGAAATTTCTTGAGAAGAAAATGTTGCATATCTTATTGAACGCCCTCGTAAAATAGAGGTGTCATTGGTTCTATTCTGCACACGTTGCTTTTTTTGATATATGGGGTTTGCGAGAAGTCTCGGTATCTCTCTTGACTTTGGTGGCATATATAGAAGTTTTACTGATAACCCTGCTTAGTTCCTTCCGGATGCAGACCCTCCATCGCCTGCAGAGTAAGGTGCTTCGGTGGAGCCTGCATCCTCTCCCCTCGCGAGGGTAGTTACCCTTCACGAGGAAGCGGACATGGTTACTCTCAAGACGTCCATACGAGAGAAGACAAGGTGTCTCTACGCTAAAGTAGAACACTTACGCAACACGGTCGCTGGCTTACAAAACTTCGGCAGAACGGTTCCACAACACTGGCACCGACACCCGAACCCTCTCACCATCCTTCAGGAGTTCGATTCTGACCATGGCTAACGATAGCACTGTTACGGCGACTAATGAGGCTTTAGAGTTGACTTGACCAGTCGATGGGTATCGACCATCATAAGCCACCAGTGTTGCTACGTAATGTAGTTCGTAGTTAGTTAATATCTCCTTCGACCTGAACTTCCACCGTAGGAGGGGGTACGGGACTTCAAGTCTCACCGCCACACCTTCAACGTGCAATCCAGTGATGTCTCTGGAATGACATCATTGTCTGATGGAACAGTTTTACTATCCACCAAGACAGTAAGACCATGAGCCACCGGTGAAGCTGCATTTAACCCTCCCACAAAATAGAAAACAAAAAGTCCCTGCTTTGGTAGTGCCGCAACTCGTAAAGAAATCAGATTTCACTGAAAGAAATTTGCTTTTGTTTAAGGCACAGTCAAATACAGGTGACGTAATGGGCTTAAGAAAAAGCGAGAGGAAATGTGTGCCGTTCAGCCAGATGAACAGTTTCGAAACAAGGCTGTCTTCGAAAGAGCAGTTGAATGTGCAGTGTACCAGAAAGCAATACGGGACACATTAAGAAATGAAATTGCAGTGAAATCCAGACCATTAGCTGCTTACAGGCGTTGATAAATATCAACGGGGGCAATAAAATATGTGTGCCTCGACCGGGACTCGAAACCTGGATCTCCCCCTTACAATGCAGACGCTCTGTCAGACTAAGCCATTGAGGACACAAAGGATAGTGCGACTGCAGGGACTTATCTCTGCCACGCTCCCCGTAAGATCCATATTCCCAATCTATATGAAGATGGTATCTGTTCTTTCGGACATGTCCAAAGAACAGATATCTTCATATAGATAAGGCTTACCGGCCAGTGATCTTCTTCAGTGCGGATGCACTCATATAGCCCGAACTCTTACGGGAATCGGTAGATTGACTACCGCGAGTAATCAGTATGGTAGAGAGGGACACAGCAAATGCAGTGTGTGGATAGAGAGTTGGAAATGTGGGTCTCACGGGGAGCGTGTCAGAGATAAGTCCCTGCACTCACACTTTATATCCTCGATGGCTCAAACGGATAGAACTTCTGCCATGTAACTAGGAGATCCCGGGTTCGAGTCCCGGTCGGAACAGATAATTTCAACTGCCCCCTTTTATCAACGCCTGTAAGCAGCTAATGGTCGGGATTTCGTTGTAATTTCATTCTTCGAGAACTAAAATATCATGTGCGAAAGAGCAAATACCATATCTGAAAATGGAAGAATTTAGACCAATGTTTGCGAATGAATTACCTGATCACGTTATGGAGAACGCCTTTTAGCCTGCCGTGATTTCTTGGAACAGTTTACAAATGCCGCAGTTGAGAGATGAGTATGATGTACGAGTAGATCGCATTTTACATTCTTAGTGCTGAAGGTGCACTATATAATCAAAACTTTTCAGACACCCCTGTGTAATGTGGAGGTCGTCGTTAGATATCACAAGAGGCACATTCGCCAGTATAAAAGGAGGCCGGGAACATTGGGTTGTCAGTAGAGAAGAAGTAACAGCAGACAGGATCGGTCAAGAGAACTCAGTACCTTGAACGTGGACTGGTCCTTGGATGTCACCCGTGTAAGAAGTCCATCAGGGACCATTTAACATTTCTAAAGCTGCCCAAGTGGACTGTTTGTATGATTGTAATGTGGAAACGCAAAAGAACAACCACTGCTAAACGGAGATCGGGCAGACCTCGTGTACAGATGGACAGAGACCTTTTGAGTATTGCAGAAGATGATTGTAAAAAAGAGCATGTAATCAGTGGGAGGAATAGTTCGTGAGTTTCAAAGTTCTACCAGCAGACCAGATAGCACAATAGCTGTGCATAAGGAATTAAAACGAAACGGGTATAATGGGCTAGCAGCTCTTCGTAAGACACACTACTAAGCGACACTTGACGGTGTGTAAAGAGCGGCGTCATTGGACAGTGAATTAATGGAAACGAGTGATCTGGAGTCGTGAATGACGCTGGACCCTGTGCCGATCCGAAGGACCTGCTCGCTTTTGGCGTATGCTTGGAGGGCCTTACCTGCTTTCATGTCTAGTGCCAACAGTGAAGTACAGAAGAGGTGCTGCTACCGTGTGGATTGTTCTTTTGCGTCGGGTGTGGTTTACTTGTTGCCCCTAAGAAAACAATAAAAGCGGAAGCATATAGTCACCTTTGACGGTATTGTGTACCGCGCACAGTAGATGAACGGCTCGGAGAAGATGATTGTTTGTATCAGCACGATAGTAACTGTGTCGTATAGCGGCATCTGTGAACTAATAGTTTGTGGACAATAACATGCCAGAAATGAGGGAAAGAAATTTCTTCTGAAGCCAAGATCGCTAAATATTATTTATTTCAAGAGGACGTGTTTCGGCAGAAGCTTCTGATCTTCGTAAATTTAAACTGCATACATCTGAATCACGTACGGAAAAACATTCCACTCATAATACAGCGTAAGCACATTGGTTTGTTAGTAATAAGAAGATGAAAATATAAAACACACATAGCGCCAGCGTATTTGTTGAAGGTTTAAAATATCGCGTCATAAACCGACAGTATCAAGGCAGGACTAACGCTGTCAACTCAAATGGTTCAAATGGCTCTGAGCACTATGGGACTCACCATCTGAGGTCATCAGTCCCCTGTAACTTAGAACTACTTAAACCTAACTAACCTAAGGACATCACACACATCCACGCCCGAAGCAGGATTCGAACCTGCCACCGTAGCGGTCCGGCGGTTCCAGACTGAAGCGCCTAGAATTGATCGGCCACTCCGGCCGGCTGCTGTCACACTCCCGGATGTTGTAAGGAGCACATTCAGTACACCTTCCACCCATTGAAGTAAAGACAAATTTGACAAGCTAAAAGAAATGATAGAGGACGCAAGACAAGAGGTACAATTTAACCAGACCAGGGAATTGCAGAAAGAGACAAGAATGATGTTGACGAAGCCGAAGGAATGCTTGTTGGATATTGGACTCCATTTGCGACAGATTCCACAGTTGCTGCAACAGATTAGTGAGATAGAGCGACTTGAAGTTCCACGAGGCAGCCACGTAAAAAAATTAGAGAAATGGATACAAGAAGTAGGGTAGAGAATTGGTCTAAGGTCCAGTTACTTTGAAAATCATTTGTTTGAAGTTACAGAGTAGCTGGAGATCAGAAATAAAGAAATGATGGAACATAAATTCCGGAAGATACGGGAAATGAGAAGGATTTGGCAACAGTTTTATAATGCTCTTGCCACAAAAGGACGAGTCTTTTGATTATGAGCTTTACATATCGATGCAAGAATTTAAGTTATTTGAAGATTTCTTCGTTCCTGGGAACTGTTTTGCTTCTCTGTCTTCTTAGTTATAGGGTGTAGCTATACACTTCGAGAATTCTTTAATGAGACAAATGGGATATGGGTCTGAGCACTATTGGACTTAACTTCTGAGGTCATCAGTCCCCTAGAACTTAAAACTACTTAAACATAACTAACCTAAGGGCATCGCGCACATCCATGCCCGAGGTAGGATTCGAACCTGCGACCGTTGCGGTTTCGTGGTTCCATACTGTAGCGCCTAGAACATCTCGGCCACTCCGGCTGGCCAAATGGGACACTGAATGGAGCATATGCTTGGTTCTATTATTCACCAAGAGAGAAGAAGAATATTGTCACAAAGCTCCATTTTCCTGTTGCCTACTTTGCATTGTGGTTTTAATGTAGGTGTCGCGTTAAGTAAATGGTAGACATGTTGTGGTGATGGCCACATCATGCCAGATTTGGATTTAAGTAAACAAGTCTCATGGGAGCGGTGGAGATGCAGAAAAGTAGGTGACAAGAACATGTGATGTGAAGCCGTATTACATAACTGAAAGGTGGAGTGTTACATTGTTAGTTATAAGCAAGAATTAAGTATTTATTTATGCGAAGGGGTTTCAATATTAGGATTTTGCTCTGTGTTTTTCGTTGTGTGCTATAGAAAGTGAGTGAGAGAATGGTGAAGTATTGGTTGTCGACGCCAAACGAGTATATATTGGCCAGTGCGAGAATCGACCGGACCTTGTGTAGAAAATGATGATTTTTTTTTCTCTTCAAAGTGTCGCCCTGAAGATCTTACATGACTGCTGATCGACCATTGTCCCTACCCTTGGTGGATGGGGGAAACTACCCTCAGCCATTGCAAAGGTCTTAAGAACTCGAGTAGGTTGGTTCCCAGGGAAGGTGCATCTTCCAGTCAACGGGCGCATGACGCTGGATGAAGGCCTTACAGTGGTCGACCAGTCAGTCAAGCCCCTGCTAAGTGGATCTGCCCAAACCTGTTCGCCTGTCTGTAGGCGGTTTTATAGCGTTCACGTCTGTGGACAAGGCTCGTTCGTTTGCCAGTGGATCTCTGCCTGCTACTCCCGACTGAGACCTGCCAGCCCGCTCTGGAAGTGCAGGCTGGAAGGGTCCGCCAAGCAGTCACAAGTCGGCGCACCAGTTGCGCTGTGAATGGGCGGCTTAAGCACGACAACACTCTGCTAATTTACAAACATAGTACAACTTGCAAACCCAATACCAAACTAATGAAAATAACATTATCAAAGAAACTTATGACTCTTCTACCATCTGTGTTGCAATTTGCATATAAAATCTTCCAACACTTAACCAAGGAAAAGAGAAATAGAATCTAAAACTGCATGATCAAAGAGGGAATAATGATGTTAAAAACTTAACGACGGAATGGCTCCTGCCAGCACGTTTCATAACTTTCCAACGTGGGAAAAATTTGAGCCGATGATGTTGCAATTAGACTGGTCATAGCGTGGCAATCATAAACAACATTTTTTAAAAAGAAAAAACTCAACCTAGTTGTCAGTGCAAGAATAAGAAAGGAAGTAGGGAGTCTGATACTGTGCCGAAACAATTTATTTCTTTTCCTTTTATTTACAAGCTAACAAATGGCTGTCAGGCACCCACAACGCTTGTGTCAACTCATACTTCATTATAAAAATTAAAAATAACATCAGCCCATGCCTAATTTGCTCTTCTCAACAAAACTAGTTTCCAAAAGTCCTTAATTTACACATCTGTCATTCTGCTGAAGCTTCAACTGCTCTCCATCTTTAGTGATAGTCACCTGTCCACATATTATGGTGATAGCTTCCTTGATACACGATCATACAATAATCATCTTACTGCATAAAGCACTGTCATACATGAACAGTACATTGATATTAATTACTTTCATAGATTAATAGTTAAGAACTATAAAAATATTCTTGTTACCATTAATAGGCATACAAGAAAAAATTACGAAATCGAGTGCATTATAGTGCTAAGAGGAGACTTAAATTTCAACAGAACACAAATTTTTGACCAAGTAGCATATGGTTCATAACAACAATTAAATCAGTGAAAGCTTTCTATTTAAACACTAACAAGTGTAAGAATTACTAGTTAAATGAATTATTCAGCCGGCATTTGAGCAACTAAAATTAGGACAAATAAAAAGAAAATACTCTGAACAAAACGAATCATCTGCACTGAAGTCCTTCACTATCGGTAGTGGTCAATTGTCAAAAGATTGCACATCACAAGAAAGCACATGAAATTGCAAACAAAAGTAGTGCAAACAGTGTCTCCGTTGGGAAGTCTTTCACTTTCGACTCCGATCTTCTCTTGATCTCAGGCTGTAACGCTCACTACTCTTCAGGATAGTGGCAAGGACATGGTCCTCAGAATTGCTGCAAAACATAATACCCTAGCTTGCAGTATCCTTCTCAGGTTACAATGGACGTTGATTGTATTCTCAACAGAGAAAAAGGTTACACTGACAAGACGCCATCAGCTGATAGTGGGCCCTCTGTTAACATGCAGGTAGATTCGTATGGCGTTGTCTCTGAAACTGCACAATCACAATTCATCCATGGTTCATAAGAGAAACCGGATATCTCTGGCCGATTAGTTTCCTGTGGAGAAAAATAGTACTGCTCACGCTGAGAAAGTGTTTTTATTACCTTATGCTCAGCCCAGGTGTGTACGGATGACAGCCCACATCTCAGTCCCAGAACATCTGTCTATAGCGAAAGTCAAATTGTCTCAGCGAAGTGTGCAGAGAAATATCGAGAGTGTTTTCTGTGCCCTCTTGCGATTTTTGACGGATGCCCTCAGTGTAGCCACTTCATCTCGCCAGTGACTTTACATCTTGCGACCGTTACACTGCGACTTGTGGCCTGACCTGTGAAGTCCAAGTAGCCCCTTTCAGGCGAAGGGGAGGCACTCGCTCACCGCATGGCACCTGTATAGGTCATCCCTTCTCAGAAGGTGAAAGGCATGGGTCACTGGCCGTACGATGACCGCCTTCTCACTACGTCCATTGTCGTTTTAGCTAGCCCCAGCTGCTAGACCGGCTCAAGACGCTCCCCACGGTGAAGGCGGGCTCGCCCCATTCATTGCTCATACAAATGTCAGGTACCAGAGTGTCAGCCATCTTTGCGTGTTGCAGCTTGGCAGACCGCGTAACCACGATTTACCGACTTATTTCTAGATTAATAAGTTCATATAAAACAGTGCAAGCATTTTGACAATATATGACTGCTGACTCATAGTCTTAGCTTTACACGGTTAGTGGCAAGATTCATTAACTGCGACTTTTAATTAAGAATGATAAATACATTTCGGTACAAAATTTATGACTAATTTCCAACTATACTAGCTTCAACGTCCCCTTTAACCTTATTTTCTTTGCTTTTATGTAATGATTCAGAAGGAGTAAACAAATAGCTTAATTATGTAACATGTCCTTGTGCATGTTGCTTTAGATTATTTAGGGCTAGTTGCAATTAGTAGTTAGTCAGGGTTATATACCACAATAGAAACAATTATATCTTTCTTGCTCACATACATCCTACTGTAATTCATGCATAGGGATCACTTACATTTAATATCTCAGGTACTGATACCCACATATATACTAATGCCTCGCCTCCTTCATGCCACCAATCATGCTTAGTTGTGAATAGATACTCTGCTGAACTACTCATTTTTTCCTTCTCTGTCATGTCCTTTAGTCGCTTCGTACAGACTTCCTTTTTTATAAGGTCCTGCAACAACCATCTCAAAACAAAACAACAAGCAAAGAAACACACATACAGCAGTTCGCAACAAAGTTACACTGGAGTAACAGCGACACCGAAATTCTGTTGTTGATAACCTTCAAAGAAAACTCGAAACATATTTACCTAGAAACAAGGCTGTGAACCTCATTTTGGCATATCTTTTCTGTTAGCCACCTTTATTTCCTTATTTCATTGCATATCTTAGTCCTCGATCTGATGGTCCCACGAACTGTTACACATTGTGAGAAAGTCTATTATTCAAGCTCTCTAATACTGCACGTCCGTCCACAGTAACAGATCTTCTCCTTCTCTGACACCTCTCTCCGAGTTTTGGTTCTTTCTACTCTCTACTCCAGACAACAAAAATAGAACATACTATACACGTTATACAGACTACATGCTACTTATTAAAGCTTCCCTTCCTGCACCTCAGCACCTCATTTCGGTTTACTATTTTGCCGTTGCTCCCCTCCAGCTCAATATAATACAAGAATTACCATGCTAGAAAAGACACTTCATGCTCCCTAGAACCTTATAATACACAAATAGAAAAAGACATCATCATCTTCCACACAAGGTCCGGTCGATTCTCGCGCTGGCCAATATATACTCATATTTTGACTAAAGTTCAGTCTTGATCACGTCATGTATGTTTTAATGATACAGGAGCCAGGGTATAATTAATTTTATTTTATCTTGTTAAAGTTTGACATCATTAGACACTTTCATCTTATTTAAAGATTGGTATCTAGTATTTCTTAAAATTTATCCACAGGTCTGATGATGATTTTGTAGAAAGAACCGAAACCGGTCACCTGTATCATTAAAACATACATGACGTGATCAAGACTGAACTTTAGTCAAAATATAACAATTTATTGATCACTGCCTTCCAAACATGTTTACCAAAATTGTACAATATATACTCGTTTGGCGTCGACAACCAATACTTCACCATTCTCTCACTCACTTTCTATAGCACACAATGGAAAACACAGAGCAAAATCCCAGCATTGAAACCCCATTGCATAAAAAAATACTTAATTCTTGCTTATAACTAACAATGTAACACTTCCTCTTTCAGTTATGTAATACAGCTTCACATCATATGTTCTTCTCACCTACTGTTCTGCATCTCTACCGCTCCCAAGAGACTTGCTTACCTAAATCCAAATCTGGCATGATGTGGCCATCACCACAACATGTCTACCATTTACTTATTTCTAGATTAATAAGTTCATATAAAAAAGTCCAAGCATTTTGACAATATATGACTGCTGACCCGTAGTCTTAGCTTTACACGGTTAGTGGCAAGATTCATTAACTGCGACTTTTAATTAAGAATGATAAATATATTTCTGTACAAAATTTATGACTAATTTCCGACTATACTAGCTTTAACGTCCCCTTTAACCCTATTTTCCTTGCTTTTATGTAGTTACTCAGAAGGAGTGCTAGAGTGCTAGAGTGGCAGGCTAAATCCCTTCTGTGGAATTCAAAGAGGAGAAAGAGACACAACGAAAACATTCGTTCATTCTGAGTAGCTCCAATCTGGCTCCATACTCATGTGGTTCATCATACACATACGCACACACACACACACACACACACACACACACACACACACATATATATATATATATATATATATATATAGGGTGAGTCACCTAACATTACCGCTAGATATATTTCGTAAACCACATCAAATACTGACGAATCGATTCCACAGACCGAACGTGAGGAGAGGAGCTATTGTAATTGGTTAATACAAACCATACAAAAATGCACGGAAGTATGTTTTTTAACACAAACCGACGTTTTTTTTTAAAATGAAACCCCAATAGTTTTGTTAGCACATCTGAACATATAAACAAATACGTAATCAGTGCCGTTTGTTGCATTGTAAAATGCTAATTACATCCGGAGATATTGTAACCTAAAGTTGACACTTGAGTACCACTCCTTCGCTGTTCGATCGTGTGTATCGGAGAGCACCGAATTACGTAGGGATCCAAAGGGAAAGGTGATGGACCTTAGGTACAGAAGAGACTGGAACAGCGCATTACGCCCACATGCTAACACCTTTTTATTGGTCTTTTTCACTGACGCACATGTACATTACCATGAGGGGTGAGGTACACGTACACACGTGTTTCCCTTTTAAATTACGGAGTGGAATAGAGTGTGTCCCGACATGTCAGGCCAATAGATGTTCAATGTGGTGGCCATCATTTGCTGCACACAATTGCAATCTCTGGCGTAATGAATGTCGTACACGCCGCAGTACATCTGGTGTAATGTCACCGCACGCTGCCACAATACGTTGTTTCATATTCTCGGGTTGTAGGCACATCACGGTACACATTCTCCTTTAACGTACCCCACAGAAAAGTCCAGAGGTGTAAGATCAGGAGAACGGGCTGGCCAATTTATGCGTCTTCCACGTCCAATGAAACGCCAGTCGAACATCCTGTCAAGGGTCAGCCTAGTGTTAATTGCGGAATGTGCAGGTGCACCATCATGCAGGTACCACATACGTCGACGCGTTTCCAGTGGGACATTTTCGAGCAACGTTGGCAGATCATTCTGTAGAAACGCGATGTATGTTGCAGCTGTTTGGGCCCCTGCAATGAAGTGAGGACCAATGAGGTGGTCGCCAATGATTCCGCACCATACATTTACAGTCCACGGTCGCTGTCGCTCTACCTGTCTGAGCCAGCGAGGATTGTCCACGGGTCAGTAATGCATGTTCCGTAGATTCACTGCCCCGTGGTTTGTGAAACCCGCTTCATCGGTAAACAGGTAGAACTGCAACGCATTCTCTGTTAATGCCCATTGACAGAATTGTACTCGATGATTAAAGTCATCACCATGTAATTGCTGATGTAGCGACACATGAAACGGGTGAAAGCGGTGACGATGCAGTATGCGCAAGACACTACTTTGACTCAGTCCACCGGCTCTCGCAATGTCCCGTGTACTCATGTGTGGGTTCATGGCAACAGCAGCTAACACACCAACTGCACCCGCTTCTCCTGTAACGGGCCTGTTACGGACCCGTTTGCGTGCTACGACCATACCTGTTGCATACAGTTGGCGGTAGATGTTTCGCAATGTGCGGCACGTTGGATGCTCTCTGTCCGGGTACCGTTCTGCATACACCCTGCAGGCTTCAGCTGCATTTCGTCGACACTCGCCATAGATGAGTATCATCTCCGCCTTTTCAGAGTTCGAATACACCATGGTCACAGTTCCTACAACACTACACTATCACAGACGTCTGGTAACACGGTGTACTACAGTTGGTCTGCGTGCGGAGACGAATGCAGAATAACAATAGCAGCAAGCGCTACATGCGGACACTGCGACAGCTAGACCAAACCACAACGGTGCACTACAGCCACACTCGTAAACACGGTCGTCATCGTAAACATGTCCCTGCAGATGCTGCTCGCCGACCGTGCCCCGTGTTTGTTACAACACGCAACTGAACGTCGGAGGTTTCAAGCGTCAACTTTAAGTTACAATATCTCCGGACGTAATTAACATTTTACAGTGCAACAAACGGCACTGATTACGTATTTGTTTATATGTTCAGAAGTGCTAACAAAACAAATGTGGTTCCATTTAAAAAAACGTAGGTTTGTGTTAAGAAACACACTTCCGTGCATTTTTGTATGGTTTGTATTAAACAATTACACTAGCCCCTCTCCTCACGTTCGGTCTGTGGAATCGGTTCGTCAGTATTTGATGTGGTTTACGAAATATATCCAGCTGTAACGTTAGGTGACTCACCCTGTATATACGCACGCATAAACACAATTCCTCGAAACTGAACAATTTAGCAGTCTATATCAAAATGACGAGCAATTCCTTTGGGTAGTATTTTAAAATTCTATGAAGACTTCCATTCCACCTTGGCACAACTACTTTCCCTTCAGTCCTCGTACTTCATCACAAAGGAAGTATAACAAAATATAACAGTTGAATCAGACATCTATATCTAAACAGCAAGCAAACCACATACTGCGTCGTATGAGAGAAAAGAAAATCCAGTCAGTTGTTTGCACAACAACTGAGATAACAGCAGATGCCCTACCAGCTTCTAGTGGATCCTGAGACGATATACACTTACACGAGCAGCCTGACCATGTCCGCCACCGGTGGCTGAGTGGTCAGCACAATAGAATGTCAATCCTAAGGGCCCGGGTTCGATTCTCGGCTGGGCCGGAGATTTTCTCCGCTCAGGGACTGGGTGTTGTGTTGTCCTAATCATCATCATTTCACTCCCATCGACGCGCAAGTCGCCGAAGTGGCGTCAAATCGAAAGACTTGCATCAGGCGAACGGTCTACCCGACGGGAGGCCCTAGTCACACCACATTATTAAGCATGACCATACTTGCGAAACTTCTGGCAACCAGTAAACAGGACACGACTTGTCCCCTGTTGACCGCTCGTGGTTTTTCAGTCTACCTATCCCATAATGACGTAGAGAAGTTCCGCAGTTACACTTATAGCCAACCTTGGTTGAATTATGCCCCGCAACCTCTCTTTCCACCGACTGTGTGTGTAGAAAGGAACTAGGGACACTCACCCAGTTTTTTGTAACTGCTTTCCGCAATCTTGAAGATAGATCAAAGAGGATGACAACTAAGATGATAAAAGATAAAAAAAGGGAAAACATCGATTCAAGTGCACAAATAACTAGTCATTTCGACAATTACGTGTATTTCTTTCGTTTTTGTAGCATGTGAGCTGAAGATGAACAGATAGAGAAAATGTATGAGGATATTGAAAGGGTAATGCAGTACGTAAAGGGGGACGAAAATCTAATAGTCGTGGGCGACTGGAATGCAGTGTAGGGGAAGGAGTAGAAGAAAAGGTTACAGGAGAATATGGGCTTGGGACAAGGAATGAAAGAGGAGAAAGACTAATTGAGTTCTGTAACAAGTTTCAGCTAGTAATAGCGAATACTCTGTTCAAGAATCACAAGAGGATGAGGTATACTTGGAAAAGGCCGGGAGATACGGGAAGATTTCAATTAGATTACATCATGGTCAGACAGAGATTCCGAAATCAGATACTGGATTGTAAGGCGTACCCAGGAGCAGATATAGACTCACATCACAATATAGTAGTGATGAAGAATAGGCTGAAGTTCAAGACATTAGTCAGGAAGAATCAATACGCAAAGAAGTGGGATACGGAAGCACTAAGGAATGACGAGATACGTTTGAAGTTCTCTAACGCTATAGATACAGCAATAAGGAATAGGGCAGTAGGCAGTACGGTTGAAGAGGAATGGACATCTCTAAAAAGGGCCATCACAGAAGTTGGGAAGGAAAACATAGGTACAAAGAAGATAGCCGGGAAGAAACCATGGGTAACAGAAGATATACTTCAGTTGATTGATGAAAGGAGGAAGTACAAACATGTTCCGGGAAAATCAGGAATACAGAAATACAAGTCGCTGAGAAATGAAATAAATAGGAAGTGCAGGGAAGCTAAGACGAAATGGCTGCAGGAAAAATGTGAAGACATCGAAAAAGATATGATTGTCGGAAGGACAGACTCAGCATACAGGAAAGTCAAAACAACCTCTGGTGACATTAAAAGCAACGGTGGTAACATTAAGAGTGCAACGGGAATTCCACTGTTAAATGCAGAGGAGAGAGCAGATAGGTGGAAAGAATACATTGAAAGCCTCTATGAGGGTGAAGATTTGTCTGATGTGATAGAAAAAGAAACAGGAGTCGATTTAGAAGAGATAGGGGATCGAGTATTAGAATCGGAATTTAAAAGAGCTTTGGAGGACTTACGGTCAAATAAGGCAGAAGGGATAGATAACATTCCATCAGAATTTCTAAAATCATTGGGGGAAGTGGCAACAAAACGACTATTCACGTTGGTGTGTAGAATATATGAGTCCGGCGATATACCATCTGACTTTCGGAAAAGCATCATCCATACAATTCCGAAGACCGCAAGAGATGACAAGTGCGAGAATTATCGCACAATCAGCTTAACAGCTCATGCATCGAAGCTGCTTACAAGAATAATATACAGAAGAATGGAAAAGAAAATTGAGAATGCGGTAGGTGACGATCACTTTGGCTTTAGGAAAAGTAAAGGGACGAGAGAGGCAATTCTGGCGTTACGGCTAATAATGGGAGCAAGGCTAAAGAAAAATCAAGACACTTTCATAGGATTTGTCGACCTGGAAAAAGCGTTCGACAATATAAAATGGTGCAAGCTGTTCGAGATTCTGAAAAAAAGTAGGGGTAAGCTATAGGGAGAGTGGCTGTACGCCATTAGCCTTGAAAAACATCATCCACGCACTCCCTAAAATTGTTAGAGCTGGAAAGTGCGAGAATTATCGCATAATCACTCTAACACATCATGCATTCACATTGCTGGCGGGAATAATATGCAGAAGAAGAGAACAGGAAATTCAGAAACTGTTAGATGACGACCAGCTTGGCTTCCTGAAAGGTAAAGGCACCAGACAGGCAATTCTGACGTCGCGTTTTCTAATGGGAGCAAGATGAAGAAAAATCAAGACACGTTTTTAGGATCTGTCTACATGGAAAACGCGTTCTTCAACGTCAAAAGGTGCAAGACAGTGGGGCAAAGCGGTCACCACCCCGAAGTTCCGTTATCCAAAATGGCGGCCATGACGTCAGCTGATGATGTCATCCAAGATGGCGGCTTATGGCGTGAAGTTTGAATTTTAGCGGGAAGATAGGTCAATTGGGCTAACTCCACTAACCTAATCCCCCCTCCCCCAGAAAATGGTGGGAAGTTCAAATTACATCAGGATAATCAACACACGACTGTTATCTCTACCAAACTAAGAAAATGGCTGGAAGGAAAGTGCACTTGGACTACCACCACTAACCTAAGTTACCTGACCGCCACCTTGTTCTAGGAAATGGAGTGGAGGAAGACTCGATCTGTGCTGGACATAAGTCTTTATTATTTTGCATGCACCAGTATTTATTTAAACAATTTGATGCTGTACAGCCATCCAGAGTGTTCACCATGAGGTCCGGACTCCAACTGACCTAGTACACAGTACCACCACCAGAGGGCACTCTCATCAATGATGTGATCCAAGATGGTGGTCATGATGTCAGATGATGACACAAGTACCATTATCCAAGATGGCGGGAAACAGCATGTTCGCCACTAGGTCCAGGTGGCCTAGTACAGAGTAACACCTCCAGGGGGCACTGTCATCCGTTTTGTGATGTAATCCAAGATGTCGGTCTCGGGTGGTGGAAAATGGTGGGAACCCATAGGAGCCCTTAACCCAGTCACATGTTAGATTTCAGCCAGTAGGATGGCAGTATCTGGTGACGTCACTGGAGGGGGTATAGGGCAGACTCAGCAGGTCTGGGAACTCACTCTTACTGCGTTAGTCAGCAGCAGCAGCCGAAGAAGAAGAACCATGAAGCATCAACAGCAGTCGCAATCCAACACAGCCCTGTAGAACAGGATGAAACAGAAAAGTAAGTATCCCATATCACATCTTTCTCTGTGGTTAGCATTGTTATTATTATTATTATTATTATTATTCATTGTTTCCTCATATTGGTCCATGTCTAATGCTTCCTCGTCTTTGTTCAGCAGTAGCCATCGATGCATCTGAGCCAGCAGGGTGGAGAGCCAACATGCCTATCTCTGCCACGTCTGGACCTGTAGCAACCTTGGCTGCCATCCTGTCGAGACCTGCAGCTGCCTCTAGACCGGTGGCGTTAACAACCTCCAGCATGTCTGAACCTGTAGCTGCCACGTGGGATCCTGTAGCGCACTTAGCCCACTTGCTGGAGCAGGACAATGAGCTGCTGTTGTCCGTCCCACTTATCGATTTGTGTGATGAGGACACGCAATCTGCCCCCAATACATTGAACGTTGCTGGTGGTGGGCCTAAACAACATCAAGATGGCGGACAGTACTGGTCACTGACATACGACCCATCCCAGTAGAACATACCTGTGATAGTGCAATCACAGGGTGCAGATGCTGGGGATAAGAAGGCGTCGAGTGCACCTATGCACCAACTAAACGTTGGTATAGAAGCACATCATGTCTGGGGCTTGCATGCAAGAATTTAAATTGAAAATGTATCAAGGGGTGTTAAAGTGCCAATTCCCGACTTCGACTGGGATGAAATATGTCGTGCAGAGCGCTACATCAATCAGCAGATGACTACAGAATATTATCCAACTCGTTCTCCCCCAGACATTTGCGCTACTGGTGTGACACTTTCTATTACAATTGTGTATTATGTGTGAAATCGGGTGACAACTATTGATATCTAAGGCATGCCTCAGTTATGAAGTTATACGATCTCGATACTGAGCTACGTCTTGCATTGGAGAGACTGAATCAAAAATGGTTCAAATGGCTCTGAGCACTGTGGGACTTAACTTGTATGGTCATTAGTCCCTGGTCATCAGTCCCCTAGAACTTAGAACTAGTTACACCTAACTAACCTAAGGACATCACACAACACCCAGTCATCACGAGGCAGAGAAAATGCCTGACCCCGCCGGGAATCGAAACCGGGGACCCGGGCGCGTGAAGCGAGAACGCTACTGCACGACCACGAGCTGCGGACAGAGACTGAATAGTTGGCTGCCTAGCGTAGACTCTGCATACAATGATGTTGTAAACTCCCTATGTGTGCATTGTGTACATGTTGATGATCTTAAGCAGCATCTTTGTTTGCACATGAACGCTGAACCTAAAGAGAAACAGATTAAATGTGTGTGTGAAAAACCTGAGTACTGTGAGGCATCTATTGGCTTGAGTGAGATAAGTGCTGAATTTATTGCATGTCAAAAAGCTTTATTTGGCAAATACTGTACAGATATGAAGGTATGAAGAAGAAGATCATACAGATTGTAATCATATTCCTGAAATACTACATCCTATGTATGATAGTTAAATAAATAATTTATGTATATATTATCTCAAGCCGTGTTTGTGTTTTATTTCATACCTCTCTCATTTTAGTCAAAGTAATAGAATTATTAATTTTTTTCAATGCTATTCCAGTTATTGAGATGATGATTGCTCAAGTTACTCCTCATGGGTAAAATATATAGCTGTTTTCTCTGTGTAGTCAGTAGCTCAGTTGGTTAAGTGATGGAACTATAGTGGCTACACATACTATTATTATCCTTTGCAATGTATCTTTCTATATATGTCAACTAATTGTCGGCAGCTGGCGTAGTTAGCATCATGGCAGGGTAGGTGAATCATTCTCGTCGCAAGGACTTTGTTGTCGGTGACTGGTCCTGTGAAGATGCGAAGGGAGATCCGAAGAAGAACAAGAAGAACGGAATTCTCCTTCCTGATAATATACGAGCAATTATTGTAGGTTCATAAAATTGTGGGAAGACTAATGTCCTCATGACTCTGCCAACACATGTAGATGGAGTACGATTTGAGCATGTTTGTGTATTCTCAAAAACACTGTTTCAACCCAAGTATCAGCTATTGCAGGAGATATTGCGCGGTGTAGATGGTGTTACATACACGACATTCAGTGAAAGCGGTGATATCCCTCCATCTGAAAAAGCAAAGCCAAACACTGTCTTCATATTTGACAATGTTTGTCTGGAAAACCAAGACCAAATTCGAAAATATTTCTGTTTCGGTCGTCGTATGGGTGCTGATGTATTTTATCTAAGTCAAACGTATTCCAGAATCCCGAGACAGTTGGTTAGGGATAATGCAAACCTCATTATAGCCCTCAAACAAGACAACCTGAATTTAAAACACATTTACCAGGCACATGTCGGAACTGACATGTCATTCAATGATTTTGCAAAGCCATGTGCTGATTGCTGGAATCATTCACAGTATGGGTTTCTCGTTATTGATAGAACAAGAAAAACTGAGTGATGGTAGGTACAGGCGAAACTTTCAAGAGTTTTTGCATATATAGCACGGTAAGAGAGATTAGTACATCAGTCTACGCTACACCATGGACAAATCCGCGCGAATGTCTACCTCTCAACCCCAGAGGATGGGTGTACACGGACAGAACATTCGCCTGTGCATGGATGCAAAAATTCAGGCTATTGTGCATAAAGTTGGGGGTATGCGCAGGGAACTAGAGGCATATTACCAGACTCTTTTGAGAACCGTGAATGCATTAAATGAGTTAGTTAATGAAGTCGGTAAGAAAGTAGCCGACTTAACTGAAAAGGTCGAGGCTATTGAGAGGAAAATGTAGACTTCCTTGTTGTTGAGAAGGGCGATCACGATCATAGTAAGATGAGGAAGAAAATTACCAGATATATAAAGCCTCACGCTGCGGAGATGTCTGATTAGTATACACCGAGATGTCGACGAAGCAGAAAGTGATTCAGGCGCGTAAAGAAGCTCATGAGAGATTACGGCTCCTAGGCTAGGGCATATGGACCGACAGCAAACACTAAGAGAGACCTTTAAACCGGTTACTGTATCTCTCCGACAGCTCTCAGCAAAAACAGAAACACACCATAAAGAGGGTGTTGCCATTGATGAATTCATTATTCGTCACACCCCGGGTCAGATAGATAGAACATTCGGCGTTAGTAGGGGAAGGCCATACATGTTGGGTACGCATCCTATAACTGTAACTGATGACACAATACAGATTGGTGATAGTCGGTTTGAGACAACACCCGGCTTAATGAAACTTATTTTCCTAAGACTTGCCAAAAAACCTATAAATTATTCAGTTAATGATAGGTAAACGTAGCGTGAAATGCTGCACATGACTGGTGTGCATAAGATCACGAAAAACCTAACCAACAAGAACTATAAAAACCATTATAAAACCAATATTTGAAGGCGAAAACAACAACAACAACAGCAGCAGCAACGGTGATGGAATTGACATTGAGCATAAAGGAGTGAACAATCGAATCCCGCAATATATATTTTATGACGACCCCAACGAGGTAATAGATGGACTACGGCTGCTCATGGCATCAGCTGCTGCAGGTAATACAGCTCATTCGAATGAGGTTGTTTCAATAAACTCTGATCTTAGAGAGAGATGTATAATCGAATAAGTATGGAGACAGTAGTTCGAGAACTGCACAAACCAGCACGCAAAACATACCCTCGTAGGCCTGTTATAATTAACAGGTCGGATGACTTATGGCAAGCTGATCTTGTAGATGTGAGGGAATGTTCACATGAGAATAATGGATTCAAATATATTTTAATGGTTATTGATACATACTCCAAATTTGCCTGGGCATTAGCTGTCAAAACAAAAACGGGTAGAAATGTCGCGCATGTTTTTGAGCGTCTGCTACAGACAGGGACAAATCGGTATCCAGATAACCTCCAAACCCATCACGGTGGGGAGTTCCTCAACAGGTATTTCAAGACCGTGATGCAACGCAACAGAATACATCATTACGCACCATTCACTCATCTGAAGGAAAGTATCGTGGAGAGTCTGAACAGAACAATAAAAGGTCAAATGTGGATGCGTTTTAACCTTCGCGGATCATACAAATGGACAGATATCCTCCCAGAAATAACTGCTCAGTACAATCAAACCAAACATACCACAATAAAAATGAGACCAATCGATGTTCGTCATAATGGACTCATGGATACGGTGTACTATCGCATTAAAATGCTGGATCCACGCAGACAGAAATTTAATGTAGGTTATTGGGTTCGTATCTCAAAACACAAAACGGCATTTCAGAAATCATACCCAACGAACTGGTTGACTGAGATATTAACAAAGGTGCAACGAAAGAATTCTAGAACTTACATGTTGAAGGATAGTAACGGTGAAGAAGCTGTAGGCTACTTCTACATCGAGGAGTTGTAGAAAAGCTCAGAACCGGATGTTTTTCTCGTGGAGAGAGTCATAAGAGGTCGCGGAAATGAAGCACTATTCAAATGGCTTGGTTTTCCTGTTACAGAAAATAGCTGGATCGATGCCGACGATTTGCTATATAATGGGCGTGAATAGTCCAGAACCACCGAAGTAGCATAACATACGTGCTAGGAGACGCATCAGAGGAAGTGGTGGTATTCTAGACAAACTGCCAGCGGAATTACACATTCTTCAGTATAGCTACTGTGGATCTGGGACAAAGCCTCAGAAACGCTTGGCACGAGGTGATAAGGAGGTTAATCTGGTCGACGAAGCGTGTATGCAACACGACATTGCATATGCTGCAAATAAAGATCTATCAAGTCCTCATATTGCAGATAGGATTTTAGCTGACAAGGCTAAGGCAATACGGAGAAGAAAGGATATCGGTATAGGTCAACGCATCGCAGCATTTGCAGTTGATAAAACCATCCGAGGAAAAATTAAGTTGGGTTTAGGAGTGACGAATTTCAAGCGAGTTATGAATGCTGCACGACGTGCACTAAACAGGAAGAAGATGGACAATGGTGAGAAACAGGGTTGTTTGAAGAACTGTATCCTGACATCGATGTATGCAGCTGAAAACGCACTGAAGCAGAAAGATGTGGGAAGAGGAACAAGATGAAGAAGAAGAAGAGGATTGATTAAAGCACCTCGAGCTCTACCAATACCCAAGACATCTGGCGGTTTTATTCTATTTCTCATCCCGGCCCTCTCCGTGCTCTTGGCGGTAGGTTAACTCGCTGGTGGTGCTGCAGCTATCGCTCGAGCGGTCAAGAACGCGCAAAACTCCCGAGCACAGTTAGAAGAGGCAAGAAGACATAACTGCATGATGGAAGCCGCAGCCATCGGAAAAGGACTATACTTGAAACCGTACAAGAAAGGACTTGTCTATTCATAAACAAAAAAGCTCATTATCAGTCCTACCAGATCGACCGCTCACAAATACAGATCTTGCTAAGTTCGTTAGAGACAAATTCAAGACACCAAGATTCCTTGGTGTGTTTATGCGGGATACGTTACCGAAGACTACGTGGAAAACTGATGAATGTGGCACTGTGGCCGCGCGGGATTAGCCGAGCGGTCTGGGGCGCTGCAGTCATGGACTGTGCGGCTGGTCGCGGCAATGGTTCGAGTCCTCCCTCGCGCATGGGTGTGTGTGTTTGGCCATAGGATAATTTAGGTTAAGTAGTGTGTAAGCCTAGGGACTGGTGACCGTAGCAGTTAAGTCCCATAAGATTTCACACACATTTGAACATTTGAACAAGCTAGGTCCCATAAGATTTCACACACATTTGAACAATTTGTGGCAATGTGAATTTAGATGTAGCTGGAGGCCCCGGCACCCACTGGGAATCATATGTTATGAAAAATGCGGATACTGTCTACTATTTCGACTCATTTGGTGACCTGCAACCGCCAGAAGCATTACAGCGATACTTCACTCACAGAAGACGTGTACTCTACAATTATCGACGCTATCAGTACTTTAATACACACTTCTGTGGACATCTATGCATCATCTTTCCCTTGACTTTCACAAAGCAGAAGAAGAAGCTTGCTACATAAGGAGGAGCTTTAAACATTCCTTCATCAGTTGAGGTTCAGACGCACTGTCGTATACTTTGACGTTAAAATAACGATTATCTGTATCGCGCGCAAATTACGTCCAGCCAATTGATTTGAGCGTTGGTGAATGGAGTATTGCATTTATTGGACTGGAGACGTACAACAGCATCTCAAATATCACTGAGACTAACAACAAACTGCATATGGATATTAATGGTGAAAAGGATATTCTGGAAATAGAACCGGTTGCATACAATGTCGACGATTTAAACGAAATCTTAAAATAGTCTGGAAAAAGGTGTTGAACTACGTGCAAACATCAATACACTTAAATCGGAAATAAGGACTGTAAATGCAACGATTGACTAACCAGAAAGGTTCAATAGGGCGACTGCTGGGTTTCATAAAAGGGCAGGTTTTGAAGTAAGAACCAAGTAAATTTTACAAGTCAGATGAGGCTTTGGACGTACTTCCCATCAGCACAATCCGAGTCGAGGTAACATTCACACGAACTATCTCAACGCTAGTCTGATTCACAGTATTTACGGATTCTTCCCCTTAGTTGCAACGGGGTATAAGATTGTTGAGAACCCAGCCAATGCAATATACCTTCCAGTGACAGCTCAGACATTGGACTAGTTGGAGCTGCGTATTGTGGGCCAGAATAATCAACTTGTTGACTTTCGTTGTGAGGAAATCATTGTACGATTACATCTAAGGTAGGATGGGCGTACCGTATAAAACAAGTGCACGCAATCCACAGCATGCTACTTCGCTACTGAACAGCAAAGTGATAACACGTGCGAACTACGAGTTTCTTAAATCAGTTGGCCTGAAACCTCGCAATGACGTCTTCACTCAATACAATCAGTCCAGTAGAGTATGACGAGAGAATTATACGTCAGGAATACTTCTCTCATAAACCTTACGCTTCAACCACATCTAACAAGATAGATGAAATCAGGGTTGTCATCCAGCACCAAGACGCACTCACACTTCCATGCAAGAGATTCATATATCTAGAGGGGTTATTCAAGAAAACCGACGGCAGCGATATAGTGGGACCCAAGCTTACACGTAACACTTTAGCATTCCTGTTCCAAGAGATACGGTATGAACACAATGGGTCTGAGATCGACTGTACACACAATGTGGGCATAACATCAACCCTTAAAACACACATCTCTGCATCACCCGCGGGTTTCATAGTTTAGAAAATGCGGGATGGTTCATAGACGATCCAGAGGATAGAACAGTTGCAGAGTACAAGCGATTTACTGCATGCATACTTCTAAAAGCGCTTATGGGATACTTTGAGAACATGGAACAGATTATTATGAACGCTAAACAGGAATTCATTCTGGTGCGGAGTGCGATGAACAATAACTCATACATTCAAGGAGCTGAAGAGGAGAATATGATCACAATCAGCCAGATAATATTGAAAATGCCTCAGATCAGTGTATCAGACGAGGAGCGTTTGAAGCTTTTAAAAGTCTTGAATTCAGGTACATTTCTGTCACTGACACTCCGCTCGTGGGAGGTTTTCGAGTACCCGGTGTTACCGACTGCGAGCAGACAAACATTGGCTATTAAAACCTCCTCCCATCTAGAGACACCTAGATTCATCATACTTGTGTTTCAGACTGACTAGAAGAGGTAGTATAGCAAATGATTCCACTGTGTTTGACAACTTCAAGTTAATTCCAAACTCTACCTCAATTCAGAATTATACCCATATGACAATTTGCATCTACAGTGGAATCAAAATGTATACAGTCTACTGTATGACATGTATGCAACGTTTTGTGTTCCTTTCTATGAAATTGTAAACACCCAAAATAATGCAATGCACAATCTAAGGACCTGAAAACCACTCGTAAAGTAATTGAATACATTTATGTCCACAAATTCAAAAAACTCGTAAATCCTCGAAATAATAATCCATCTAAAAGACTTTGCAAACATGCTTGCTAATCATCAACTCTCAAAATCATGTACCAGTCTTTATTTAAACAATTTCATGCAGCACAGCCATCCAATGTGTTCATCACGATGTCCAGAGTCCAACTAACCTAGTACACTGTACGACCACCGGAGAGCAGTGTCATCCCCACATCTGTTCGACAGATTTTTCTCTCTCGCGATTCTAACGGAACACACCTGATGTGAATAGCCAGCATGCGCACGCATGCTGACATCACAGCATGTAGCCCGTGTGCACATACTGACATCACAGACCGTGTTCTAGAAACATGTTAGCAATTCTAATGATACGCGTGTGACATGTAGCTGACACATAGCGCATCTAACAAAGTTCTCAAGTCACAACACTATGTAAAAATAAGAACCAACTCGAACTCTCGGTAATTCTATAGCGTCCCACAAATACTTAACCTTCGCTTTCTCGGTCATCATTCATCCATGAAGTAGCACTACCCACCCCCACCCTAGAATGCAGCGATCCTGTAGACTACTGCATCAGTGACGTGATTCGACGTCATAGAAGCTATGTAAGTCAAGCCACAACCGAACACGCCCTCATTATGCTTCTGCGCTTCTCAGAGTTTCTCAGAGTTCTGCAGCTTGTTCCTTCAAAGTCTATCGATTGTAATTCAACCAACATGAAGCGTACCAGCAGCAGCAGAGACAGCAGCAGCAGTGACAAGTGCCTCCAAGGAGATGAAGATCAATTATATGGTAAGTACTTTTTCTACATTCAAATATCTGTTTGGACCACAGTCCACAGACTGTTGTGTCCTTCAACGGATTGTGTCTGTGTTATGTGTTGTGTCAAATGTTTTCTGTGTTCAAATATCTGTTTGGAGCACCGTCCACAGAGTGGTGTGTCCTTTAATGGATTATGACTGTGTGTTCAATGTCTGTGTGCTATAGAAATTTTATTCCGTACTGAATATTATAGTCAATCTTTTCCATCTTTGTAGAATTCAACCCCCACATGCTGGAGGAGCTGGCCCATCAACTAGAGGTTGAGATGGCTGAAAGACATCGAGAATGCAAGTAGATTTGTAAAATATAGTTGTTAGATAAAATAACTTCATTTAATATGTAGGGGTGTTCTAAGTGCATTAGTTGTTAGATAATATAACTTCATGTAATATATAGGAACCTACTATGCTGTCATAGTAGGAGGAGAGATGATATTCCTACGTGGCGCGTCCCAGGTGGCGGATAGGGAAGTCCTTACCGGTGTACCGGCGGACTTGAGTGAAATAAAATAGCTCTCGCGGACCAAACACCCCCTCTGCGGTTAACAACCGTAGTTGTAAATCGGAGCTTGCTCCAACTAAGGTTGACAACATTTGAAAGTCAAAAATGGAAAGGTCTTTTAGGAAAAAAATTGCACCGTCCTGCTCAAAAAGGCTACATCGGATTCGGTGGGTAGTCAACTAGAAGACAGCAACGAATCGGAGCGTTTGCAACCATCAAAATGCACCCTAAAACACAAAAAGAAGATTAAACATGAGCAGATAAATTATTTAGCAACACACAACATAAACTAACTACTTCAGACCGGAAAACTCAAGGAGCTCATAGATGAGCTAAATAAACAAAAAAATTTAATAACAGGGGTCCAAGAAATGAGAAACACCACAGAGGACCCATTCGAATCACAAGGATACAGAATTTATAATGGGAAACTGGGACTGAGGGCAATGCAACAATGTCCCCAGTTTGGAACAGGGTTTTTAGTAAACATAAAAATAATAGATTCAGTAACAGACTTCCAAGCAGTATCACCAAGAATTGCGACTCTAAGCTTTAAATGAATGAATAAAACCTATACACTAGTAAATGCTCATGCCCCAACAAATGAAAAAAATTGTCTAACAAAAACAAAGGAAGAGGTAGATAAATTTTGGGACCTTCTAGAACAAACTGTGAACAGAGTAAATAAAAAGAATGTAAAAATCTTATTAGGAGATTTCAATGCTCAGTTGGGAAAAGAAAGGAAATATAAAGATATAATTGGAAAATGGAGTCCACATAAATTTACGAACAAAAACGGTCAAAGACTTGTAGACCTCTGCAGAGAACACAACCTTACATCTAAATCAACATACTTTAAGAGGAAGGCAAGTACACTTAAAACATGGAAACATCCAGACTGGAGGAAGGGGGAGTGGTAGCTAGACCATGTCTGTATGGACAATGTTAAAGTACTGAGAGGAGTAGACAAAGGCTCAGACCATTATACAGTTAAAATTAAAATCAAATACACTCCGTTAAAGAAGAGGGCTGGAAAAACTAACAAAATAAAAAGGAGGTTTGACCCACATCAGCTAATTAAAAATAATAAATACCAACAAATAACACAAACCATCAGATTAACAGATGATCTAGAACAACTAGTGCTTAATCTTAAAAAAGAAGCAGAGAATCTACCTCCCTTGAACCCACGAAGGAAACATGCATGGTGGACAGCAGAATGTGACAAAATCCATGAAGATAGACACCAAGCATCGATAAAGTTTCAAACACATAAAACTAAAGAAAATGCCATCAACGTAAAAAATGAAAGAAACAAATTCAAACAAAATATTAGAAGAATCAAGAGAGGATTCTATAAAGATATTATAAACTCTATAGAAGGTAATTATCATAAAACCAACTCCAGGAACTACTATAAAATCATTGGGAAACAACCACAACAATATGAGGCCCTTACACTAATACTGAAAGTTGAAGATGGAAGAATGACACACAGTAACAAGAAAAATGCAGAAATCATGGCAAAAGCATTTAACAAACTTCTGAATTGCGAGGAACCCAAAGAACCCTTACAAATCAACATAAATACCCCAATAAAAACCAAACCTAACAAACTAGACCCTCCAACTTTCCACGAAGTAGAAAAAATTCTTAAAGAACAAAAAAATTATATGGCATGTGGAGAAGATCAGGTTTTTGTTGAAATGTGGAAATAAGCAACTGACACAGTCAAGACCTCCTTACACATGGCTTTAACAAAAATTTGGGTAACAGAACAATTCCCCAAATATTGGACCACAGCTATCATCCACCCATTACACAAAAAGGGAGATAAGAGCAACCCAGACAACTACAGAGGAATCTCTCTCCTGGACTGCACATACAAAATTCTATCCAAGATCCTATATGAAAGAATCAAGGAGCAATTAGAACAGGAGTTAGGGGAATATCAGGGAGGTTTCAGACCATGGAGAAGCTGTGCAGAGCAGATAATTAGTTTAAAATTGATTATAATTTAAAATTGATTATGGCATACTACAAGAAACGGAACAAACCTCTGGCAATAACATTTGTAGATTTTTAAGAAGGCATATTACTGTCTCCACAGACCTTCAGTATTAAAAATTTTAAGAAATCTGGGACTCCATCCAAAACAAATTAAAATAATACAACTCACTATAACCAACACCAAATCAAAAGTGAAGTTTAGAGGAGAAATTTCGGAACCATTCCTCATAAAAACAGGCTTAAGACAAGGTGACTGCCTATCACCATTACTGTTCAACTGTGCACTGGAATACTTAATGAGAGAATGGTACAAGGACAATCCAAAGATGATAAAAATTTGAAGTGCAAAAGATGATATTAGCTTAAACTGCTTGGGATTCGCTGATGATCTTGCTCTCCTAGCCAACACCGTTCAAGAAACCAGGCAACAAGTGAAATCACTACAAGAAATAGCAGAGAAAACAGGCTTGCTAACTGATCCACCACTTGCAAACAAAATTGCAATAGGAGAACATGAAATCAAAATTGTTGATAAATTTAAATATTTAGGCGAAATAATAACATACAATCTAAATGAGAAGCCATCTTGGCAGAATAGAATAAAAAACTGAACTACGCAAATTACATTACCAAAACTACATACAACAAAAAAGGCTTATCTATAGATGCAAAATTAAAACACTATAAAACAGCTACACAACCAGAAATAACGTATGCAGCTGAAATTATCTTCAAAACAACTAATACAGCAGAAATTGACAGAATACTAAAAATAGAAAGGAGAATAATTAGGACATGTATAAATAAACAGTATAAAATAAATGGACATTGGAGAAGAGCATCAAATGAAACAGTAAATAAGAAAATAGAGCCAGTCATGAGCACGATCAGGGTGAAACGCATCTCATTTTTTGGACATCTGATGAGAACTCCAGAAAACAGAATTAGTAAAAAAATAATACAAAACTTGTGGAATAGCAAGAGCAACATTAAATGGATCACAGAAATTAAGGAAGATATAAAAGAGCTCCAAATTACAGTAGATGACCTAAAAAACAAGGCAGAGAAAACTAGAATGCTGCAAGACCCGCAAACCAGACTACAAATGAAAATCAATAAAAGGAGTACAGGAAGAGTGGTCTCAGATGAAGAAAGAAAGAAAATATGTGAAAGAAGAGCAAAACACCTTTCATATAAGAATAGACTCTAATAATTAAATTACCTAAATATCATATTAACTTATTGTTGAGCCAAATTGTATCCCTGTGTAACAACTTGTTTACAACTTTGTATTTTTGACTAGAGTGGTCCAATGAAGGCCATAAAATAAATAATAACAATAATATAGGAGTGTTAAGAGCATACATTTAGTTGTGTGAGACATTTTCTTTTTTTTCTTTCTAGATGATTCTATGCATAGGGAGGGAGTCGCCGAGGGTGCTATGTACTCAGACCAAGGCGGGGGTGAAATCCCTGATTGGGTTCATCAGACGGTGGCCGCGGCAGAGGAAGAATCCAAAAGGCGCGACCATCTGATTCTTTTAGATTCTTTTAGATGAGGCGGAGGATATAGCGGATTGGGTGAGAGACCTCAATGAATGTGCTGTTGAGCTGCTCAAGCCATGGAGCCAGAGAAGAGAAGGTAAATATTTTCGAACTATCATTACAACAAATAATTAACATAATTTATACTTATTATTTATTTATTTTTAAATTTAGATCATTAAACTTAGGTTTTTTGTATTTTACAGGGGTATCACACGAATTACACCGAATATCTAGAGCGGTGATTACGGGGCCGGTAATTGGCCACACTCCCCAGAGATGCACAAGACAGGGCTGCGCGAGAAGCGGCAGCTGTACCATGCGCAACTCAGTAGACAGAAGGAGAAGAGGAAGAATAAGGACATCTGTATTCCACCTCCCAGGTCGGTAATGGGATCATCAGACCCCGGGAACCATCGCCACAGCCCTGTTGTTCCCACGAACCATCACCGCATCCGCCTCCTCAGACAGTTCGTCCCCACCGTCAGCAAAAGGTATACCTCAGTGCATACCACTCCCTGCAGCAGACGCACCTTCACCAGCCCTGTAATCGATGGGACCCTAACTGCAGCATAATTAATAGTAATATCGAATATTTTATGGCTAGCGGTACTGCTCTCCCTCATCCTATTGATAGCGAACGACATCAGAATAAGGGTATAATGTACCCTCTAGAACACTCGGCAGTTGCTAGGGCTTTTGAGGGGGCATCTCATTCACAACGGTTTAGAATCCGGGAGGGAGGTGTAACGAGCCTGTCGGGTTTTTAGACGCGTGCCTCCCTGTCCTGGAGACCGAGCTCATCTAAGTCCTAGACGATCTGAGATTTAATGTCATTAAATGCAGTGCACTACTCTGCTGTTAGCTGAATCACCCCCTAAACATCCTGGTGATGTAGAGGCTACAACTCTGCACTATATATAGGTTTCTCGGAGCACATCCATTTCTGAGTCGTATCATGAATCCACCTTGAGCGCTATTATGGCCCAATTTTCCGAGATGGATGTTCGAAGGTTCCATTAAAGGCTTTCACCAGCCATTTGTAATTGGTAAAAAAATACCAATGTCGTTTTACATTATCTTTCTCATGTATTTTAACGGCGCTATCCGATACTTGCCAAGTGCCTATCGTCTTTTCCATCCTCATAAGAGTTGGTGACAGAAACTGGATGCATAACCACATAGCCTTTGTATTTTCATTGGCCATTAACCAATTAATTAGTTTTTTTTTTTTTTGGTCATCAGTCTACTGACTGGTTTGATGCGGCCCGCAACGAATTCCTTTCTTGTGCTAACCTCTTCATCTCAGAGTAGCACTTGCAACCTACGTCCTTAATTATTTGCTTGACGTATTCCAATCTCTGTCTTCCTCTACAGTTTTTGCCCTCTACAGCTCCCTTTAGTACCATGGAAGACATTCCCTCATGTCTTAGCAGATGTCCTATCATCCTGTCCGTTCTCCTTATCAGTGTTTTCCACATATTACTTTCCTCTCCGATTCTGCGTAGAAAATGCTTCGATTCTCTTCTGTTCCGGTTTTCCCACAGTCCATGTTTCACTACCATATAATGCTGTACTCCAGACGTATATCCTCAGAAATTTCTTCTTCAAATTAAGGCCGGTATTTGGTATTAGTAGACTTCTCTTGGCCAGAAATGCCTTTTTTGCCATAGCGAGTCTGCTTTTGATGTCCTCCTTGCTCCGTGCGTCATTGGTTACTTTACTGCCTAGGTAGCAGAATTCCTTAACTTCATTGACTTCGTGACCATCAATCCTGATGTTAAGTTTCTCGTTGGTCTCATTTCTACTACTTCTCATTACCTTCGTCTTTCTCCGATTTACTCTCAAACCATACTGGGTATTCATTAGACTGTTCATTCCGCTCAGCAGATCATTTAATTCTTCTTCACTTTCACTCAGGATAGCAATCTCATCAGCGAATCAAATCATTGATATCCTTTCACCTTGTATTTTAATTCCACTCCTGAACCTTTCTTTTATATCCATCATTGCTTCCTCGATGTACAAATTGAAGAGTAGGGGCGAAAGGCTACAGCCTTGTCTTACACCCTTCTTAATACGAGCACTTCGTTCTTGATCGTCCACTCTTATTAGTCCCTCTTGGTTGTTGTACATATTGTATATGACCCGTCTCTCCCTATAGCTTACCCCTACTTTTTTCAGAATCTCGAACAGCTTGCACCATTTTATATTGTCGAACGCTTTTTCCAGGTCGACAAATCCTATGAAAGTGTCTTGATTTTTCTTTAGCCTTGCTTCCATTATTAGCCGTAACGTCAGAATTGCCTCTCTCGTCCCTTTACTTTTCCTAAAGCCAAACTGATCGTCACCTAGCGCATTCTCGATTTTCTTTTCCATTCTTCAGTATATTATTCTTGTAAGCAGCTTCGATGCATGAGCTGTTAAGGTGATTGTGCGATAATTCTCGCACTTGTCAGCTCTTGCCGTCTTCTGAATTGTGTGGATGATGCTTTTCCGAAAGTCAGATGGTATATCGCCAGACTCATATATTCTACACACCAAAGTGAATAGTCGTTTTGTTGCCACTTCCCCCAATGATTTTAGAAATTCTGATGGAATGTTATCTATCCCTTCTGCCCTATTTGACCATAAGTCCTCCAAAGCTCTTTTAAATTCCGATTCTAATACTGGATCCCCTATCTCTTCTAAATCGACTCCTGTTTCTTCTTCTATCACATCAGACAAGTCTACACCCTAATAGAGGCTTTCAATCTATTCTTTCCACCTATCTGCTCTCTCCTCTGCATTTAACAGTGGAATTCCCGTTGCACTCGTAATGTTATCACCGTTGCTTTTAATGTCACCAAAGGTTGTTTTGTCTTTCCTGTATGCTGAGTCTGTCCTTCCGACAATCATATCTTCTTCGATGTCTTCACATTTTTCCTGCAGCCATTTCGTCTTAGCTTCCCTGCACTTCCTATTTATTTCATTTCTCAGCGACTTGTATTTCTGTATTCCTGATTTTCCCGGAACATGTTTGTACTTCCTCCTTTCATCAATCCACTGAAGTATTTCTTCTGTTACCCATGGTTTCTTCGCAGCTACCTTCTTTGTACCTATGTTATCCTTCCCAACTTCTGTGATGGCCCTTTTTAGAGATGTCCATTCCTCTTCAACTGTACTGTCTACTGCGCTATTCCTTATTGCTGTATCTATAGCGTTAGAGAACTTCAAACGTATCTCGTCATTCCTTAGTACTTCTGTATCCCACTTCTTTGCGTATATCCGCTCCTGCGTACGCCTTACAATCCAGTATCTGATTTCGGAATCTCTGTCTGACCATGATGTAATCTAATTGAAATCTTCCTGTATCTCCCGGCCTTTTCCAAGTATACCTCCTCCTCTTGTGATTCTTGAACAGGGTATTCGCTATTACTAGCTGAAACTTGTTACAGAACTCAATTAGTCTTTCTCCTCTTTCACTCCTTGTCCCAAGCCCATATTCTCCTGTAACCTTTTCTTCTACTCCTTCCCCTACAACTGCATTCCAGTCGCCCATGACTATTAGATTTTCGTCCCCCTTTACATACTGCATTACCCTTTCAATATCCTCATACACTTTCTCTATCTGTTCATCTTCAGCTTGCGACGTCGGCATGTATACCTGAACTATCGTTGTCGGTGTTGGTCTGCTGTCGATTCTGATTAGAACAACCCGGTCACTGAACTGTTCACAGTAACACACTCTCTGCCCTACCTTCCTATTCATAATGAATCCTACACCTGTTATACCATTTTCTGCTGCTGTTGATATTAACCGATACTCATCTGACCAGAAATCCTTGTCTTCCTTCCACTTCACTTCACTGACCCCTACTATATCTAGATTGAGCCTTTGCATTTCCCTTTTCAGATTTTCTAGTTTCCCTACCACGTTCAAGCTTCTGACATTCCACGCCCAGATTCGTAGAACGTTATCCTTTCGTTGATTATTCAATCTTTTTCTCATGGTAACCTCCCCCTTGGCAGTCCTCTCCCGGAGATCCGAATGGGGGACTATTCCGGAATCTTTTGCCAATGGAGATATCATCAAGACACTTCTTGAAATACAGGCCACATGTCCTGTAGATACACGTTACGTGTCTTTAATGCAGTGGTTTCCATTGCCTTCTGCATCCTCATGTCGTCGATCATTGCTGATTCTTCCGCCTTTAGGGGAAATTTCCCACCCCTAGGACAAGAGAGTGCCCTGAACACTCTATACGCTCCTCCGCCCTCTTTGACAAGGCCGTTGGCAGAATGAGGCTGACTTCTTATGCCAGAAGTCTTCGGCCGCCAATGCCGATTATTTATCAAAATTTAGGCAGTGGCGGGGATCGAACCAGGGACCGAAGACGTTTTGATTATGGATCGAAGACGCTACCCCTAGACCACGGGTATCGATTAGTTAAGTAGTATTCATACCTATTTCTTCTAACTTTACAAAGCCGAAAAGATCGTCACATCCATAGTTAATACTTTAGAGGCCTGTCCCCTTGATTCTGCAATCCAGCAACACGGGGTACTTGATCGTTTGCAGCAGCGGCCAGATGACTGTATCGCTTGTCAGAGCCCAGTACCCGCCGTCTCGTGGCAGACCCTGCCAACTGTTAACGCGGCAAGCGTTGGCTCTGCCGGCTGGGCTGTTGGCTCTTACGCTCGCAGTCCATCCACCCTAAGGCGTTGGCACCTACTGGATGGAACCTTTCGAGCCTCTTGGTGTCTAGCATTCGGCCACTGCTAGACCTGCCGTAGATGCCATGAAAGAAGGACTGCCACAATAAATGTATAGAAGCTGTCGTGGTCTTCTGTTACTTTATGGAACCGATCCTAGAAAAATGATATTTGAGCCAGCTACAGATAACATCACTATAAGCTGCCCTACTTTTTCCCTTGATCCCCATGAACCACCGATGTGCAGACCCTACACGGCTCACCTCATTAGTTACTACACTCCTGGAAATGGAAAAAAGGACACATTGACACCGGTGTGTCAGACCCACCATGCTTGCTCCGGACACTGCGAGAGGGCTGTACAAGCAATGATCATACGCACGGCACAGCGGACACACCAGGAACCGCGGTGTTGGCCGTCGAATGGCGCTAGCTGCTCAGCATTTGTGCACCGCCGCCGTCAGTGTCAGCCAGTTTGCCGTGGCATACGGAGCTCCATCGCAGTCTTTAACACTGGTAGCATGCCGCGACAGCGTGGACGTGAACCGTATGTGCAGTTGACGGACTTTGAGCGAGGGCGTATAGTGGGCATGCGGAGGCCGGGTGGACGTACCGCCGAATTGCTCAACATGTGGGGCGTGAGGTCTCCACAGTACATCGATGTTGTCGCCAGTAGTCGGCGGAAGGTGCACGTGCCCGTCGACCTGGGACCGGACCGCAGCGACGCACGGATGCACGCCAAGACCGTAGGATCCTACGCAGTGCCGTAGGGGACCGCACCGCCACTTCCCAGCAAATTAGGGACACTGTTGCTCCTGGGGTATCGGCGAGGACCATTCGCAACCGTCTCCATGAAGCTGGGCTACGGTCCCGCACACCGTTAGGCCGTCTTCGTGCAGCCCGCCTCCAGTGGTGTCGCGACAGGCGTGAATGGAGGGACGAATGGAGACGTGTCGTCTTCAGCGATGAGAGTCGCTTCTGCCTTGGTGCCAATGATGATCGTATGCGTGTTTGGCGCCGTGCAGGTGAGCGCCACAATCAGGACTGCATACGACCGAGGCACACAGGGCCAACACCCGGCATCATGGTGAGGGGAGCGATCTCCTACACTGGCCGTACACCACTGGTGATCATCGAGGGGACACTGAATAGTGCACGGTACATCCAAACCGTCATCGAACCCATCGTTCTACCATACCTAGACCGGCAAGGGAACTTGCTGTTCCAACAGGACAATGCACGTCCGCATGTATCCCGTGCCCTGGCCAGCAAGATCTCCGGATCTGTCCCCCATTGAGCATGTTTGGGACTGGATGAAGCGTCGTCTCACGCGGTCTGCACGTCCAGCACGAACGCTGGTCCAACTGAGGCGCCAGGTGGAAATGGCATGGCAAGCCGTTCCACAGGACTACATCCAGCATCTCTACGATCGTCTCCATGGGAGAATAGCAGCCTGCATTGCTGCAAAAGGTGGATATACACTGTACTAGTGCCGACATTGTGCATGCTCTGTTGCCTGTGTCTATGTTCCTGTGGTTCTGTCAGTGTGATCATGTGATGTATCTGACCCCAGGAATGTGTCAATAAAGTTTCCCCTTCCTGGGACTATGAATTCACGGTGTTCTTATTTCAATTTCCAGGAGTGTATGTGAACCAACCTGGCAATCCTCACTCTTCTACACCACCCCTGAAATATCCTGCTAACCTTCAGGGCAGGACAGATAGTATAAATTGTGCAAAGGGGCCAAAATAAGGCCTGTCAGTTACACTCGAACATACAACTTTATTATTTGATTACACATTATAAGATAGTAAAAAAATTTTTTTAAAGAAAAAAGTCACAGCTTTCATCTTTGGGACTTAATTACCGGCTGGAAGCCACTTTAATTTAAAAACGCCTGAAGACTAATAACTTAAAACGCAAGCATAATCAGAAATCTAATGGGCAAGCCTTATCTTAAAACAGTTATTTATTTAGGCTAAAGTAAACAATTTAAATTCAAATCGGCTGAAAGTCGAACGCTTAAAACTCCAAAACATTAATTAAAAAAAAACAAAGTCATTATGTGAAACAGTTCTTTCATTTAGGCTGAAGGCCTTAAGAACAGACATTTGTAACTCAAACCGGCTAAAGGCCGAAGACTTAAAAACTCAATAGGTTGAAGTAAACAAGCTAAATTCAAATCGCCTGTAGGCCGAAGACTGAAAAATTCAATTTTTTTTAAATGCCAAAGGGCTTACATGAAACAGTACTTTAAACTAGGCTGAAGGCCTTAAGAGTAAAACCACTCTAATTTAAAACACAAAACCGGCTAGAAGCCATACAAGTACCAACAACATGAACAAATTTTTAAAAAATAAGGCAGTCTACACAAGGGTGCCCAAATGTTCGAGGGATTGCCTGCAATTCGAACACTAACGCTCGCTTAGGTGAGATATGGAGTCGGGCCAACTATTCACGGTCTGACGACAACCAAGTCGACTGATAGCAGCGGACCCACCGACAAGATAACTTCCACTTCACCCGACCAGGGCAGAACAGGGAGTTCAACGGAACAACGTAGAAGATATTGGCGCCCACAACCAATCATACACGGAGCTGTCAAACTACTCATTGTGGTGGACAGCAACAACACGATGAGGAAACCACACTGCATGGAATTTACGTCAACGGCCGGGGCAGGTAACCTGAACGTTAACGGCCACAAGGCAGAAGATTCCGCTGGCTGGTGCACTTCAATTCAAATAACCAATACAGTGAAACTCCACCGGAGGGTGGCTAGAATTTTCCAACTTGCAAACCACGTTGTTGCTCGCCGGAATATCCCAACAGCCGACAACGAACTCCAAACGACACAATTGAAAAGTTTTGTCTGCTGGTAGGTTAAATCAAAACTCAACTTTCGTGTCCAGGGTGAGTGAGCCACGGACCTCGTAGCAATGGGAACAGCCCACACACTCTGACACCGCGTAGAGACCGCCAGCGGGCCCCGGCCAAACTACGTCTCGTCGAGAAATCCCTCACTGCTCCACGCCAACCGACCGACTCCACACATCAGCACGGAGACAGCACTAAAATAACTGAGCAGTCGGCATCACAAGCTACACACAGTTACACGAACACTTGCACGAAGGCCTAGACAATACTACATCTACAACTACATTTATACTCCGCAAGTCACCAAATGGTGTGTGGCGGAGGGCACTTTACGTGCCACTGTCATTATCTCCCTTTCCTTTTCCAGTCGCGTATGGTTCTCGGGAAGAACGACTGCCGGAAAGTCGCAGTGCGCGCTCGAATCTCTCTAATTTTACATTCGTGATCACCTCGGGAGGTATAAGTAGGGGGAAGCAATATACTCGATACCTCATCCAGAAACACACCCTCTCGAAACCTGGACAGCAAGCTACACCGCGATACAGAGCGCCTCTCTTGCAGAGTCTGCCACTTGAGTTTGCTAAACATCTCCGTAACGCTATCACGCATACCAAATAACCCTGTGACAAATGTGCCGCTCTTCTTTGGATCTTCTCTATCTCCTCTGTCAAGCCGACCTGGTACGGATCCCACACCGATGAGCAATACTCGAGTATAGGTCGAACGAGTGTTTTGTAAGCCACCTCCTTTGTTGATGGACTACATTTTCTAAGGACTCTCCCAATGAATCTCAACCTGGCACCCGCCTTACCAAAAATTAATTTTATATGATCATTCCACTTCAAATCGTTCCGTACGCATACTCCCAAATATTTTACAGAAGTAACTGCTACCAGTGTTTGTTCCGCTATCATATAATCATACAATAAAGGATCCTTCTTTCTATGTATTCGCAATACATTACATTTATCTATGTTAAGGGTCAATTGCCACTCCCTGACCGAGCGAGGTGGCGCAGTGGTTAGCACACTGGACTCGCATTCGGGAGGACGACGGTTCAATCCCGTCTCCGGCCATCCTGATTTAGGCTTTCCGTGATTTCCCTAAATCGTTTCAGGTAAATGCCGGGATGGTTCCTTTGAAAGGGCACGGCCGATCTCCTTCCCACTCCTTCCTTAACCCGAGCTTGCGCTCCGTCTGTAATGACCTCGTTGTCGACAGGACGTTAAACTCTAACCACCACCACTTGCCACTCCCTGCACCAATGGCAGCGACTGTGCAATAAAAGGACGAATCACAAGCCGACATACGCAGGCAGCCCATAAGCGATCGCCGGCCAAATACAAGTCGTCCGAAAAGACGACCGACCGACGACCAACCAAGGTGGTCTGCACTCAAGTGATATGTATCGGTAACCGTCGGGCGAGCCATGACTGTCCGGACCTCACAAGCAGCCGCGCCCCGACTGAACTTCTGCCGCGTCCTAAGTCAAACAGTCCCAGGTCCGAACTGCACTGCTAGCGCCTCCCAACTCACTGGCAAATACGAACTAACCGCTGGCACGTTCCAACTCGTTGGACGACACACGACGACCGGGAAGAAATAACAGTCTAGCAAAGATAATACGGCAGGGCCTATATCGACAAGCGCTGCTGCTGCCGCTCACGGGCAGGCAAGGCAGCAACTCAGTGACAACAGTAATGGAAAATTAATATAGCATTACGGTAAAAACAAGATGTAAAATAAGAAGTGGCACTAACACGAGCCACGCACGCTCAACCCCCTCTAAAATGAGGAAATAGTAGGAACAGTTCATAACTAAAATCAAACGGAAGTGAAAAACCTGTATGAGCTGTGTATATACACTGTTCAAAAGAATTAGCGGTCACGTGTATCAACGCTCGGTGTTTTAAATCTATTTCGTTAAATGCGGTACCTGTGGTCTTACTGCGTGACTTGAGATCTTCGCTTGCACTGTAGACAACAGTTAAAATCATTTGTATCTACTGACTGTGTTACGGATTACAATGTCAGGTGACTGCTCAGAGGGAAGTGAGTACTAGTATCTCAGTGAAGTACACAGACGGCAATTGTCATTTGTGGACATTGTACTCAACCAAGCAAATTCAGTGCGATACCTTAACGCTGTCAAGGTGCAATGCCGGTCTGTTTGATCCAAAAGGGATCCGCCGTGTTGTGGAAATGTCATGTCTCAACCGTAGGTTGTGGATACGCTGCAGAGAGACAGGCCGGTAAACAAGGCCAGTTGAAGAAGGTCACCGACATATTACAAACCCACGTGAAGACCGATATCCGGCCTCCTCTGAGCTTCAGAGTCGTACGGACATCGCCAGAGCACTGCAAGACCATTTCGGAAGGGCCCCTGAGGCCTGTAATAGGCAGGTTATGAGAAAAGATCTTACGACTACCAGTGTGTTCGAGCACCCTGTTTGACACGGCAACATCTTGCAGCTCGTCTTCAGTTCTGTCGTTCCTATGTCAATTGGCAACGTCATCAATGGTGAAACGTGTTATCCATAGACGAGTCCAGACATCCTCTGACGCAAGGTGACGGCCGTCTTCGTGTGCGGAGATCCGTGGTGAGTGGTAGCTGCCAAATGCTGTACAGGAAATCAACAGAATTCCTAGGTTCTATGATACTGTCGGGAGGTTTCGCTGTTGAAAGCCATACGGATGTTGTCGTTGTCCATGGTCCCCTTACTGCCAGGCAGTTCATCGAACTGTTCATGTTGGACCATGTAGTGGATCTGCATACGGTGGTGGTCTGGAGTTAGGAAATGGAACACTGGGCGTGCGACTTTCAAGCACGCAGTCTGATCAGTACGGGAATACACATAATGGATGTGCGAGTACAGATCGTAGACGTATGGTTGACGACATTTGGAAGTTTGGTTCTGGTCATGAGTCGTGCACGGATAGCCAAATGATGAGGCGACCGCTCACGATAAGCGGAAAATCTGGGTTCGATTCCCGGTGTGGCACAAATTTTCATGGCGGTCATCATTCGCAACTGCCAATTCATCTAATGTACTTCAGATACTGTTCGAATAGTATAAATGATAGCATTAAGTCTTTGAACAAGATCTTGAACTAGGGCTTTCCGTGACGGTTTACATCTATCTGAACACAGGTAGTGAGTTCCGCCCTAAATTTCATTGTTCATATGTGGGAATGCTTGAAAGACGTGGTCGTCCTGTTCGACCACATTCCCATGGGCCCTCATTGAAAACTGGGAATGGGTAATACCAAAGTTGACCTCTGTAGATGTACGGTGCAAGCCACGTAGGTGTCAGGCAGTGAGTGGTTTTGAGCATTACGTTGTTGGTTCCGGCATTACTGTTGTGGAGGTTTTCCTGTGAGCAACAACGAGTGAAGTGTTCGAGATAGCCGCCGTTAGGTGGAATTGATCAAATTAATTTATCCATAGTCAACTGCACCAGCGATATTTTCTGCCTTGCGACGGTTAGTGTTTTGATTACCTGCCCTGGCCGCTAACGTAAATTCAGGCAGTGTTCATTTTGGGTGAAGTTAACCGTATTATCTTGTTTCGTAGTTAAGTGAACCAGTGGAATTTTCTGCCTTGTGGCCGTTAGTGTTCTGGTTACCTTCCCTGGCCGTTAACGTAGTTTTTAGGCAGTGTCTTTTCCTCATCTGTTGTTGCTGCCCAACATGATGTGTAGTTTTGGCAGCTCAGTTCACATACGCGTTTTTCTGGGGATAGTGACACTTGCAGTTTTTGGGGGGCCTTGTATTCTCGTGTATTCGGTCGTGGCAAGCAAGCGGTTGGTCGGTCGGTCCGTGACTGTCCCTTGGTTGGGTTCGTAGTGTAGTTGGACTCACCACCTGTCTCGCTTAAGTGAACGAGGGCAGACCGATCCACTGGAGACTTCTAAGTGCCGTTCTCGTAATTATCCTTTTGGCAGTGTTAGTGTTGTTGTAATTTAACTGTATTTTATATTTTTAATTTGGGAAGGTTAGGTATGGGCCTTCAGCCTTGGAAACATGTTCTTAGAGTTTCCTTCAAGTCCAAACATTATCTTAAAACCTGAAACAATGATAAACAAAACAATACCGTGCAAAACAGCAACTCAGTAACGCCAGTAATTTAAATCAACGTGGTGAGATGGAAATACGTTAAAACAGGGTGTAAAATAGCAAGTGGTGGGACGGCGAGCCATGCACGACTCACGGTACAAACACGTTATTGAAGCTCTCAAAGTCTAATAAGACGACGAGATGAATGGTTGTTTCCACTTTGCATTCGACACCTGTCGGACATTTCAGTTGATTTTATGTAGTCATGGACCGTGCGGCTGGTTCCGGCGGAGATTCGAGTCCTCCCTCGGGCATGGGTGAGTGTGTTTGTCAAAAAAATGGTTCAAATGGCTGTGAGCACTATGGGACTCAACTGCTGAGGTCATTAGTCCCCTAGAACTTAGAACTAGTTAAACCTAACTAACCTAAGGACATCACAAACATCCATGCCCAAGGCAGGATTCGAACCTGCGACCGTAGCGGTATTGCGGTTCCAGACTGCAGCGCCTTTAACCGCACGGCCACTTCGGCCGGCGTGTGTTTGTCCTTAGGATACTTTAGGTTAAGTAGTGTGTAAGATTAGGGACTGATGACCTTAGCAGTTAAGTCCCATAAGATTTCACACACATTTGAACATTTTTGATTTTATGTAAATTATCGAGGATGTAATTTGGTTACATACCCAGTAAAAGGATAATGGAATGTAGTCGAATTAAGTCGGGTGATGCTGAGGGAATTAGATTAGGAAATGAGACACTTAAAGTAGTAAAGGAGTTTTGCTATTTGGGGAGCAAAATAACTGATGATGGTCGAAGTAGAGAGGATATAAAATGTAGATTGGCAATGGCAAGGAAAGCGTTTCTGAAGAAGAAAAATTTGTTAACATCGAGTCTAGATTTAAATGTCAGGAAGTCGTTTCTGAAAGTATTTGTATGGAGTGTAGCCACGTATGTAAGTGAAACGTGGACGATAAATAGTTTAAACAAGAAGAGAATAGAAGCTTTCGAAATGTGGTGCTAAAGAAGAATGCTGAAGATTAGATGGGGAGATCACATAACTAATGAGGAGATATTGAATAGAATTGCGGAGAAGAGAAACTTGGGCACAACTTGACTAGAAGAAGGGATCGGTTAGTAGGACATGTTCTGAGACATCGAGGGATCACCAATTTAGTACTGGAGGACAGCATGGAGGGTAAAAATCGTAGAGGGAGACCAAGGGATGGCTTGGTTCTGATCACTATGGGACTTAACTACTGTGGTCATCAGTCCCCTAGAACTTAGAACTACTTAAACCTAACGAACCTAAGGACATCACACACATCCATGCCCAAGGCAGGATTCAAACCTGCGACCGCAGCAGTCGCGCGGTGCTGGACTGCGCGCCTAGAACCGCTAGACCACCGCGGCCGGCTAGACCAAGCGATGAATACACTAAGCAGATTCAGAAGGATGTAGGGTGCAGTAGGTACTGGGAGATGAAGAAGCTTGCACAAGATAGAGTAGCATGGAGGGCTGCATCAAACCAGTCTCAGGACTGATGACCACAACAACAACCCAGTAATCAGTTATTGCTCAATGGAGTACGGCAGAAGCCATGTTGCCCTAATTCTTTAGATAGTGATAGTGTCGTTAGGACACGGGATTTTTTTGTAGAATCGCATATATCTTTCATTTTTTTTGAGAAGAAAGCCCCTTAATTCAGCAGGTACTTGTGAGATTTCGAGCAGGTACAGCACGTAGTCAGCGTGTTCTTATTTCGCTCGCTGCGTGGCCACGCCGTTCCTCGCCGGGACGCCCTCTTAACTTCGCATTTATTATCGAGGCTCGGCGGTAGCCGCCTCCGTTTGCCAGCAGGCCTGCGGTGCCACCCGACGCACAGTACCGCCGCCCACGCCACGCCGCGGCGCGGGCGGCAGCCAGCCGCCGTGGCGTAGGTTGCTCGCCATCAGATAGGCCGGCCGCGGGCCTGCCCCGCAGGGGCCGCGCGCCAAAGATAAAAAAAGAAATGGAATTAAAGAAGGAAATGAGAAGAATAGGGATGGATGGAGCTTTCTGCCGCTGACAGCCGCAAGCACCGCGCCCCGCACTGGCGGATTTTTTCAAGGCGAGGAGCCACCACCCACCACCACCACAGCCACCAGACGGGCAGTCGTCCGCGGGTGTGGCGGGAGGCGGTGGCGGCGGGGAGGGTACATAAATCAGTCTGCCCAGAGGGTAATTACGTCGTCGTGCTAGCCCGGACAACGTGCCGGCGGACTACGTCAGAGCCACTAGTCTCTTCAGCGCACATTTCTCACAGTCGTCACTCGATGGATATTTATCTCTCGAGTGGCTGATTGAACTGTTTTACCAGTTCTTCATTTACTTAAAATTCTCCGTTAAACCAGTAACCTGGTCAAACTTAAACAGACAGAGACACCTAAATCTTGCATCCCTTTTATTTGGTGAAGCGTTCAAGAAACCTAGATGAGTTTTTTTTTTGTGTGTATGATACTCGGCCTACGCAGAGGGGTACGTAATTTAATTAAATGTGATATCAGAGTCCCAAATGGCATTGTTACCGCAATAGCCGATCCCAATCGCCTTGCCAATAAGCTGAGCTCGTTTCCCGAATGTGGATTCGGGAGGAAGGCGTACTAGGGTAGTCCGTGGAGGGGCAAGGCCACTGTGACAGAGCGGTGTAGTGGTGAAGGCATTTGCCAATTGAGCAGAAGTCCTGGGTTCGAATTCCTGCCTTGGAAAAAGATTTTCATTCCTCGCTTCAGTCTGCATCTAGAGGGTATTTCACAAGTCATGTTACACACTTCTGAACGTTGAAGAGAGGATTTAGTAAGTGAAGTTTTACATTGGAACCCATGTCCGGAAACTTTGTCACCGGCCGGAGCGGCCGTGTGGTTCTAGGCGCAACAGTCTGGAGCCGAGCGACCGCTACGGTCGCAGGTTCGAATCCTGCCTCGGGCATGGATGTGTGTGATATCCTTAGGTTAGTTAGGTTTAATTAGTTCTAAGTTCTAGGCGACTGATGATTTCAGAAGTTAAGTCGCATAATGCTCAGAGCCATTTGAACCATTTTTTTGAAACGTTGTCCAACAGCTCGTCAAAGAAATAGGCACATTGTAAATGTGTATACAGGGTTATCCGTGATGATACTACAAACTTTCAAGAGTGATGGACAGGGATAAGAAGAGGTCTCGGTGCTTGGTTCGGAAACTAACAGGTCAAAAGTCACCAGCTAAAATCATTCTCGTAACTCTGACAGTGGAATATACACCACCGGCCATTAAAATTGCTACACCACGAAGATGTGCTACAGACGCGAAATTTAACCGACAGGAAGAAGATACTGTGATACGCAAATTATTAGCTTTTCAGATCATTCACACAAGGCTGGCGCCGGTGGCGACACCTACAACGTTCTGACATGATGATAGTTTCCAACCGATTTCTGATACACAGACATCAGTTGACCGGCGCTGCCTGGTGAAACGTTGTTGTGATGCCTCGTGTAAGGAGGACAAATGCGTACCATCACGTTTCCAACTTTAATGAAGGTCGGATTGCAGCCTATCGCGATTGCGGTTTATCGTATGGCGACATTGCTGCTCGTGTTGGTCGAGATCCAATGACTGTTAGCAGAATATGGAATCGGTGGGTTCAGGAGGGTAATACGGAACGCCGTGCTGGATCCCAACGGCCTCGTATCACTAGCAATCGAGATGACAAGCATCTTATCTGGATGGCTGTAACGGATCGTGCAGCCACATCTAGATCTCTGAGTCAACAGTTGGGGACGTTTGTAAGACAACAAAAATCTGCACGAACGGTTCGACGACGTTTGCAGCAGCATGGACTATCAGCTCGGAGACCACGGCTGCTGTTACCCCTGACGCTGCATCACAGATAGGAGCGCCTGCGATGGTGTACTCAACGACGAACCTGATTGCACAAATGGAAAAAACCTCGTTTTTTTCGGATGAATCTAGGTTCGGTTTACAGCATCATGATGGTCGCATCCGTGTTTGGCGACATCGCGGTGAACGCACATTGGAAGCGTGTATTTGTCATCTCCATACTGGCGTATCACCAGGCGTGATGGTATGTGGTGCTATTGGTTACACGTCTCCGTCACCTCTTGTTCGCACTGACGGCACTTTGAACAGTGGTCGTTACGTTTTAAATGTGTTACGACCCGTGACTCTACCCTTCATTCGATCCCTGCGAAACCCTACATTTCAGCAGGATAATGCACGACCGCATGTGCCAGGTCCCGTACGGGCCTTTCCGGATACAGAAAATGTTCGACTGCTGTCCTGACCAGCACATTCTCCAGATCTCTCACGAACTGAAAAAGTCTGATGAATGGTAGCCGAGCAACTGGCTCGTCACAATACGCCAGTCACTACTCTTGATGAACTGTGGTATCGTGTTGAAGCTGCATGGGCAGCTGTACCTGTACACGCCATCCAAGCTCTGTTTGACTCAATGCCCAGGCGTATCAAGGCCGTTATTACGGCCAGAGTTGGTTTTCTGGGTACTGATTTCTCAGGATCTATGCTCCCAAATTGTGTGAAAATGTAATCACATGTTAGTTCTAGTATAATATATTTGTCCAATGAATACCCTTTTATCATCTGCATTTCTTCCTGGTGTAGCAATTTTAATGGCCAGTAGTGTATATACAGGGTCATCCGTGACGGTGGTACAAACTTTCAAGAGTGATGGACAAGGATAAATATATGAATTTGAGGTTAGGGTGCTTGATTCGGAAAACAACGAGTCGAAAGTTCCCAGCTTAAATCATTCTGGTACCTCTGACAGTGGAATATATGTACTGGTAGTGTTGTTGCTAAAAATTTAGGGTATGCAAATTTCATAGGTGGTTTTATGGACCGATACAAGAAAAAATGTCTTCTAAATATGGGCTCTAAAATGGATATCTGAGGAGCTATGAGAAGTTGTTCATCTTCGTTCTTCATTAGTGTGAAACCCATCTCATCTATTGAACAAATGTTCTTAGCTCTCAAGGTATGTATTTTAGATCCCATGTTTACTAGACATTTATTCTTCTTTTGGTCTTCTGAAAACTGCCTGCCGTACACTCTTACCAACAACAGTATCGGTACTTGTATTCCACTGTCAGAAGTATCAGAACGGTTTTCGCTTGTAAGTCTCGACTCGTTCGTTTCTGGTAAAGGTCCCATTACCTCAAATTGATACATATATCCTTGTCCATTGTCCTTGGAAGTTTGTAACATCGTCACGGAATCATCCTGTATGTACAAACCCGGTGATCAAAAAGTCAGTATATATTTGAAAACTGAGTGAGTCACGGAATAATGTAGATAGAGAGGTACAAATTGTCACACATGTTTGGAATGGCATGGGGTTTTATTGCAACCAAAAACATAGAAAAGTTAAAAAATGTCTTACAGATGGCGCTTCATCTGATCAGAATAGCAATAACTAGCAAAACAAAGTAAGACAAACAAAGATGATGTTCTTTACCTGAAATGCTCAATATGACCACCATCATTCCTCAGCAGTAGCTGTAGTCGAGGAATAATGTTGTGAACACCACTGTAAAGTATGTCACGAGTTATGGTGAGGCATAGGCGTCGGATATTGTCTTTCAGCATCACTAGAGATGTCGGTCGATCACGATACACTTGGGATTTCAGGTAACCCAGGGACTGAGGTCTGGGGACCTGGGAGGGCAAGCATGGCGGAAGTGGCGGCTGAGCACACGATCATCACCTGACGACGCGCGCAAGAGATCTTTCACGCGTCTAGCAATATGGGGTGGAGCGCCATCCTGCATAAACATCGTACGTTCCAGCAGGTGTTTATCAGGCATGCTGGGGATGATGCGATTCGGAAATATATCGGTGTACCTCTCACCCATCACGGTAGCAGTTACAAAACCAGAATCACGAATTTCCTCGAAGAAAAAAGGCCCGATAACGGTAGACGTGGTAAATCCAGCCCATATCGTGACTTTCTCGTTGTGGAATGGAGTTTCCACGACAGTTCTAGGAATTTCGGTAGCCCAAATTCAGCAGTTGTGGGCGTTGACAGACCGTCGGAGCATGAAATGAGCTTCGTCAGTCCACAACACGTTACTCAACCAATGGTTGTCTTCCGCCATCTTTTGAAACGCCCACACTGCAAATACCCTCCGCTTCACTAAATCGCCGGGTAACAGTTCATGATGCCAATTTTGTACGGATAGCATCGGAGGGTACGCCTCAGTGCCAACCAAATAGTAGTGTATGGAATGCCGGTGCGACGTCCGACTACACGAGCGCTGACTTTCCCGTGCATAGACGAACCCGCTACAGTCTCCATTTCTTCCTGAACTGTCTCAGCAGCATTACGCCTTGTGCTCGGTAGGCCACTACGGGGTCTATCGTCTAAACAACCCCTGTCTTCGAACTTCGAAATGATTTTCGCCACAGCTGCGTTTGACAACGGACCTTTACCCGTTCGAATCCCCTTCCTACGGTGATAGGATCTTAACGCTGAACTAGCACATTCCCCATTCTGATTATACAGCTCCACTAAAAGCGCCTTTTCAGGTAACGTCAACATGCTGCGACTGCTAGCGCATCTGATTCTCTCTCTCTCATTACAGCTCCTTTTATACACTATTGTCTAGCGCAGTCACTGACGTTTTGCTGTCCAGCGCCATCTTTCGGACATTTTGTGAACTTTGGTTTTTTGGTTCTAATAAAACCCCATGTCATTCCAAGCATATATGTCAATTTTTACTTTTCTATCTACATTATTCCGTGGTTTATTAGGTTCTCAAATTGATACTGACTTTTTGATCACCTGGTACATTTACAGGTGCTGGTGCTTATAACCTTGACGCTCTATAGCGTCGTTGGATGACGTTTCCGGACATGGGTTCTTATGAAAAACTTGATCTAAAAAGTCCTCTCTACAACCTCTATAAGTGTGTAACATGAAATGTAAAACACTCTGAATACATCATAGATATTTGAGACTTGAAAAGGTCTCGTGCAAAGCCACTGTTCCGGGGTGGCATAGTGGTTAGTGCATCTGCCTAGTAAGAAGGAGACCAGCCCGAATCGAAGCAGTTACACAGATTATCATCTGTCGTTCAGTCTGCATATATACAGACATTTGAGACTTGAAATGTCTCTGGAACCATGTAATTTAATGTGATTAATAACCGTTATATCACTGTACTCGTTTTTTCAAAGTTCCTTCGAATGTCGTTGAAATATGCAGTTCCATTTTAGAAAATATACTTGCTTCAGTATCTCGTTTGATACGGACGTTGAGTGGACTAAACATTAGAGTTCTACGACCCTCGTACGTGGCATAAGCGTCGTAATAATTTTTCTTTCCAAGCTCCCAAATGAAACTGCCTGGCTACTTTAGGACTCGTACTAGACTTTGTTTCCTAAGAATCTTATTGCTGAGTCGTAACAAATTTTAGAGAGAATAGTTACACGACTGATTTTATCTATATCATGCAGATATTCCAAATAAAGTCCTGCGTAGTATCAGCGCTGTTGTTTGTTGTGTTGCAAAAGGAAACAACCATGATACAACACTGCCGCGCATCAAATTGCATTAGTCTCTGGATACAAATTAATTTTTCTAAAATGAATTCTTCGTTCTTAAGATTTTTTCTCACTACGATCGCTTTCCAAATAATTTTCAATTATAGACAAGTGAAAGCTTCTTTGCTTTCAGTTGTTGTTGTTGTCTTGGTCTTCAGTCCAAAGTATGGTTTGATGCAGCTCTCCGTGGTACCCTATCCTGTGCAAACTTCTTCATCTCCCAGTACCTACTGCAACCTACATCCTTCAGAATCTGTTTAGTGCATTCATGTCTTGGTCTCCCTCTATGATTTTTACCCTCCGCGCTGCGCTCCAATACTAAATTGGTGATCCCTTGATGCCTCAGAATATGTCCTACCAATCGATTCCTTCTTCTAGTCAAGTTGTGCCACAAATTTCTCCTCTCCCCAATTCCATTCAGTACTTCCCCATTAGTTATGTGAACTACCCATCTAATCTTCAGCTTCCTTCTGTAGCACCACATTTCGAAAGCTTCTATTCTCTTCTTGTCTAAACTATTTATCGTCCATGTTTCACTTCCATACATGGCTACACTCCATACAAATACTTTCAGAAAGAGTTCCTGACACTTATATCTATACTCGATGTTAAGAAATTTCTCTTCTTTGCTTTCAGAAGATATAAAAATGATCTGTCACTAATTTACTTCGTCGTAATATTCCAAGACCATAGATCAATTTACTGTGATATCCATTTCATCATATTTTCCTTTCAGTTTCAATTCTAAATAATGAATTATTTTCCAGCAGACACAGTGAAAACAATATCAGGAAAGTATCTTCAATAAAATGCATTACACAAACACATTTTTCATTCTCATCACTTCCTAGAAATGTTCTTGCACATCGAAATATACATGTCAGTGGCACTTAAGTCACCATGTGCGTGAAAGCGTACACTACAACTTATACAAAGTTAACATGAACATTCCCCAGCATCGACTGCACTGCTTGGCTTGATTCCAGAGTTTCGTTGCTCCTTCTATAACTACTGCCACTATAATACAACACTAAAGGATTACCGTATTACACCTACGTCCCTAGCAGCAAGTATAACCTGTAGATGATGGTGGCGACTCATCACAATCTGGATTCCATAATAGACGGGCAGTGCTAAGCAGGCGGACATATCCAATGAGACAGGGCTCAAAAAACAAAAGCCTTGTGGAATCAACTGACCAGATACAAGGAAAGTAATCTCCATGTTACAAGTTCATCGGTACAAAAAAACTCGATTCAGGAAAGATAGTACACGTCAGCGCCGGTGTGAGTCGACTGTGGCACAAGATTGCTCTCGAAAACACTTAGTACATGAAAATACTAACCTCAGCAGCAACGTGCAGACTCGGGTGGTTTTTGAGGCCTTTCCTTGTTATTTCTTGTAGTGTAAGAGATAGTCTTTGCACCAGAATTCGGTGTGAATATGAACACTAACCGTTATATAGCTCTAGACAAGTTATAATTGTTCGAAGTTGGGTAAAGAGGTACATATATTCGTACATACATACTGTGAAGAAAAAATGGCGGACTTGGGTGTTAGCATTCGATTCCTCAACTGAATACAACACAAACTTTTATGTAGCAGAATCCGATCGGGTGTATTTTGAAAACATTTGTACGAAAACGAGGAGCTGGCAGTACTATCACATCGTGCAGCGCATCGTAATTTACAGAGAAATGAGTGTCATCACCCCTACTGCCCGTACTAGTTGTCGTAGCTCACGGAATGCCGGCACGGTAGCTCAGCATTTTCGGTCAGAGAGCTGGCTGGTCTCTGCAATAAAAAACTGTGTGAAGGGATCAATAACGAACCTCAGTGGACGTCATGTGACGTCCGCTACGACCAAATTCAACGATCAAAAACGAACAAAAAAAAAAAGTAGGCTATTGGGGCGTCAAACCCAAATCCATCATGGAACTATGGTTCGAATCCTCCTCACATTCCTTTTTTTATTTTTTAAATGTCAGTTATCTAGTTCTTGCCGTTTATAAGCAGGACATGATTTTGTCAGATGACAACCGTCTATCGTATGACAATCAGATCCATTAAACTGCATGCATGTGTCTAGTAACCGCGTAGTGCAAACCATAACTGGTCCTGTCAAGTTCATGTAGGGTAACTTCCCGACGGAGCACACAGACTATGAATACGTCGATATGCTTTTTGTTGTGTCTAGACAAGACAGCCTAGACACAATGAGAGGAAGCCGAAAGGCACGCGCTACGCTCACGCAGATGGGCGTGAGCTCTGAAACAGGATACGTAATGAATGCTATAAAGAAAAGTACGTAGCTTCTGGAATACTTAACTTTAATCCATCCTTTTGGTACATCTGGAGATTGTGGCGATACAAGTGAGACTCTTTAGATTCATGCAATGTTACTAATGGCGCCTTGCTAGGTCGTAGCCATTGACTTAGCTGAAGGCTATTCTAACTATCGGCTCGGCAAAGGAGCGAGGCTTCGTCAGTATAGTCGCTAGCTACGTCGTCCGTACAACTGGGGCGAGTGCTCGTCTGTCTCTCGAGACCTGCCTTGTGGTGGCGCTCGGTCTGCGATCACACAGTGGCGACATGCGGGTCCGACATGTACTAATGGACCGCGGCCGATTTAAAGCTACCACCTAGCAAGTGTGGTGTCTGGCGGTGACACCACACTTTTGGTGCTGGTTGCATCCGATAACCAAACTTCTGCTGCTGCTGCTCGTGCAGTAGTCGCAAAGGCGCTTTCCCGATAAGGATGTTTTTCGTTGCCTGGAGCAACGCCTTCGGGAAACCGGTAATCGAGTAGCAGACGTATTCCACAAACATAGAATGCGAATCTTGCAACCGTTCACGAATCACCTCTGCGAAATACCAAATATCTCGAAGTCTGGCTGTTGAAGCGCCGCACGATGAAGAACTGCATCCATATCATTACGAATTAACACCGACACCGCATTCGACGAGTACAGTTTTGTGAATGAATTTTGCACCAAGTGGATGATAACTAACTTTTATAAATAACAAGATATGGGCAGACGAATCTGTCTTCACTAGTGAAGGTATTTTCAACCTTCTCAACAGCCAAAATTGGTCGGAACACAACCCACAAGTCTCCCGTATACGTGGATTTCAGACACACTTTGGCATATACGAGACAGCTTGAATCATGGGAGGAGTGCTTTTGGCCCTGGCGCAATCGAAAACACTCCACTTGGTGTTCGGTGACAGCTTTACCTTCAGCATAATGGTGCAACCGCCACGCTTTGGAATGAATGTAACTGTTTAATGAAGCATCGTGATTTTGTGACTGATTTGAATGAATAACAAAATTAGAATAATTTGAATATAGCACAGAGATGTGTCCCAATGTAGCAGAAACTGTACGAATTATTTTCAATTTGGCCTAACAACAACTGGCGCAAGTAACAGAGGGAAACACAGAGCTTGAACTATGTGCTTCATTGCTCTCAAGAAATGATAAAATACGGTACAGGAGTGAAAGATATGATATTGTGTACAAATGTGTCGTGACATGCCTAGTTTTTTTTTTTACCTAAAATTTATACGATCGGCACAAGAAAAGCCTTAAGTCCAGCAAGACTCTCCGAGTATGTATTTCTCCCTTCTCACTGTAGCCATGATCGTACCCAGCCTGACTCAAGGGTCGTGTCGTGCTTTTCGTTTAAACAACTTTTAGTAAAATTGCGAAAGAGTGAAATTTAAGTCGCAGTATAAATGCTGTATGAGGCAACTTTGCTTGCAATACTAGCAACTCCCTTACGCACGGCGACTCTACGTTGTGTGCCATGCACCACCAGACTTCTTCCGTGAGATCCAAGACGTAGAGGGAGACTGTCTTTCCGTTTCAGCCATGGCCGCTAACACTACAGAACACCGACGTATAACTAGCGCAAGGTCCATGTTACGATACGGAAACAGAAAGGCAGCAGCTCTTCTAGTGGCCTGGCAGTGAACTCTGAAAACGAGAAAATATGACGCGAAAGTCCGTATTTTTAATTCTAAATACTCGATTTATATGACAAGAGTTTTAATGTATACTCCAGAGATGGGCTTCGTAGTCTAGTAGTAAAGTCCGTGCCTGGTAGCATAAAACTTTTTGTGGCTTTGCAAAGGAATATATTCTAAAAACCTCCATCAAAAACTGAGATTAATTTTTCGTCGCGGGGTTCACAGTTACGCAATATTTTGAAAGTGACGTTGAGGTTGCCTTTTGACTGTAAAATTATTTGTTTCCACAAGTCGGTTGCAATTTCGAACGTGCGGTATGGTCCAAGTTTCATCGATCTATATTAGTTGGCAGCGGAAGCTACTCTCGACGTTACGGTTAACATATCAGCGTAGCTTTTCTCTCGCTGCCAACGGAATAAACACTACCGCTGGATGGGGCGACCAACAATATCTGATCATGTCTTTAATGGAGGGTTGAGGGAGGTTTCGTCGCAATAAAACTGCACAGCTGTATGGCATTTTCGTGGTATGGAGGGCAGTGGAAGTATATAAACTGGCAAACATTGCTTACTTTGGACCTTTGATGTCACACGGCATCATGTTTTGGGGTAACTACACAAACCGAGAGAAAGCTGTTAGTATGCGTAAGCGTAGAATAATTTGAGCCGTGGGGTCTCTAGTTCATTTTGTGTCTGGCTTCCCAGTACCTTCTTTCAATGGCGTCGCGTCCCGATAGGCGATGCGAATTTAACTTCCAGTTTTCGTAGATGGTCGCTGACTTAGAGCATTGGAAATAGGCCTGCTGTGGGTTGTGAAGTGAGGACGGGTAGGAGGGGCACAGCATAAGGTTACCACACGTGGGTTTCCACGCGCAACGGCTCCTCCGGCCGTTAGTTCTGTTTGTGCCGTGAGCGATCTCTCACTCCATTGGGCAGTGGCAATCACACTGCTATATCGACTGTGTCTCCTACGGCTTCCAGTGGATTTGTACTTCCTGTTTATCCATGCTGTGCGGACTGGACGCTTGCAGTTTTGCCCTCATCATTTCCAGGTATGCGAGGATCACTATGGGAAAATTTTGCCGTCAGTATTGGTATCGCTCTGGCATCTGTGCCTCTGCCGCTCGTGTCCTATGGATCACTGGAACATTTTAATTTTTTGTGGTTAATCTTGGCCGCAACCATATTGTACCTTTGCGTTTATTTCACTGACAGAAATTTTTAGTGTAAATTAGTGGCTGTCCGTGCGTTGGCGATAAGGTGTACCACTGAGACATTTACCTGATGTGGGTTACTGAGGACAATAGGCGTGCAGCACATTCAAATTCAGTGGTTTATTAGTGGAACTTAACTTTCGCCTCGTGTGTATGGCAACCTGCTGTTTCAGCTTCAGTGGTTAATCAAGTTCTTTACTCAGTTTTAGTAATTTGGTCATAAGCTGTGTGGCATAATTTCTGTTCACTGCGATTGAGATTGTTCGTGTGTTTTGGTTCAAATGGCTCTGAGCACTATCGGACTTAACATCTGAGGTCATCAGTCTCCTAGAACTTAGAACTACTTAAACCTAACTAACTTAAGGACATCACACAAATCCAAGCCCGAGGCAGGATTCGAACCTCCGACCGTAGCAGTCACGCGATTCCGGACTGAAACGCCTAGAACCTGTGTGTTTTGAAACTAGGTTCTTGATCCAGAACGATATTTTCGCTCTGCAGCGGAGTGTGCGCTGATACGAAACTTCCTGGCCGATTAAAACTGTGTGCCGGACCGAGACTCGAACTCGGGACCTTTAACCTTTGCCTTTGCCCGGCAGAGCACTTGGCCGCGAAAGGCAAAGGTCCCGAGTTCGAGTCTCGGTCCGGCACACAGTTTTAATCTGTCAGGAAATTTTAGGTTCTTGATGGTTAACAACCCTGAGGACTGATTCAAGGAAAGACTCTAATGCCTAGTCACTAAGTATGAGAGGCACCCACATGCCTTGCTCATACTGTGGCATCAAGCAGTCAGGCCTGCAAGGTGAGTGGTCTGCCAAGCGAGTGGATTCATTCTTATTTATCGAGTAACATGAACTCTAGTACTCACACTTAAGTTAAAAGTCATCCTCCTATATGATTAATACGCAACGGAAACACACATCTGACTATCAGTAATCTACAGAACTCTGACTGTACGCTACGCACTGGCAATACCACATTTTCTTTCCGTTTTTATTTAACGGCTTTTGTCAACACGTGGCCACCGCACTGAATATGAATGGCGCACACATTATAAATTCGGGACATTATGACAACATACAATTCGAAGGAAAAGTTCACCAATCTTTTTCTTTTCACTATCTTATTTATTCCGATAAATTCTCTAACCTAAACACACAAATTCTATAACCTACAACAATAACACATGAGAAATTCCGCCCAGTGGGCATGGCTTTACATTCGTGAATCTCTATATTATGGTCTCGTAATTATTTAACGCTACAGTGCACTTTCTGGATAGGATGGTGGATCTTTTATTATTTCTCACACTTCGACTCTCACAATCATCGTCACGAAACTTTCCTCCAGATCGAGCGGTACAGAAGGAACAAGCATAACCCACTAATCTTTTGCAACTACCTTGCTACTCTCCCATGCAAACCACACATACCCAAATTACATGACATACACCACACTACAACATGAAATACTACACAGAGAATGGTCTCAACATTATCACTTTCAGCTTTCCCACTTCAATTAATATTTATCCCAGTTTCACACGACACTGCCCCACTTCGTAATTCTACTTTCCTACTATGAACTCTGGAGATATATGCACGTCTTCCTGTGCAATGCAAGCCAAGTGGCGTTGCTGGATAGACGGCCGACTCACCTTGCTTCTCTCTCAGAGTTTGACTCTAGCGTCACACGGAATCATATCAAGCAAAGTAATATTAAGAACGTATTCATGACACACGCGAGTCCTCAACTGATACCATGGACGAGTACTTCTCTTTATCTTTTGTCTCATACAAAGTTTGAGACTCACACAGTACTCACCACGTGGAAGTACTCGTCTCTAATTTCAAGTCCTGCACACGCCATTTCTTAAATATTTCAACTTATGGTACACACGCTATTTCTTAAATATTTCAATTTATTGTACACATGCTAGTAATTCAGCTTAACTTAAGCACACGAAAGTATTTCAACTTATTGCTACACGTGGTTTCATTGTGACCGTAGGTCATTTCCGAAGATTACTACAATCCCATTAATATTACCTGCCTGACATTTAATTCTCCCCACAAAAGTTCCTGAAATAGAGATATTATTATTTCAAACTACTCTTAAATATTCCACATGCATACCATGTCTCCACTCTTTCGTCATTACGGAGCACAACTAAAACAGGTCTTAACAGCACAAGATCCAGCGGCAGAGTGCTGAAACATGGCCGTTCTCGAGGTCCTCTCGCACCTCTGCTGAAGTGGGGGAAGACCATGCTACCGTATTGGTCAGCCACATTTCAGGCGGTCAAAGCTCAGATAAATTTCATCTCTTTGGTCCCACCAAAGGTGGCCAAAGGATCGACTCAAAGATGATCATATATTCACATTCACTATCTGCGGTTAGCAGACGACCGTACATTCATTCATTTCACAGATCTCACCAAACTGGATGTAGGGATTTACTTTGTGGGAGTGCACATGTGATCAATTAAATAAATAAATTGTCATTCTTTCCCACACTGGTATCCGGCTTCGCTGTATTATTTGAAATTGAGCCATTTTACAAAAAAAATGTGTTGTTCTGACAAAAATAATAAAAGTATGTTGTACCTATTTTCAATGTCGGGCGGTACTGTACCCTTTCAAGTATTTCCTTGGAGGGGTAGGCTTAATCATTTATTGTTCTATCTATTTGATTCAAGTAGGCTCCTCGTCATGCAATTTTGGTGTAAAATTTACCGATATTGTTTGGGGAAATGTTACTTACCATAATTTTATATTCCCTTACCAGTGATTTAAGATCTGTTTTCTTTAGGCAGTCTTTTTGGGAGTAATATTTGCTACTTTATTTTATGACGGATTTTTTGGGCTTATAGCCGTTACCTTTTAACAGGATGGCGATTGCTGTACATGTAATTTGTCTTTCTGTAGCCTGTATCTCACCTAGGTGGTGTTTGTTAGCAGCGCCCTTGAGCCCTTATTTATGCAGCAGCCGGCCGCAAGGGCCTGTTGCTGTTGTGCTCCTGCACGTGACTTTCGGCAGTCTTTGAGGCTCGTCTGCTATTGCTACAGTGCAACTGTTCACCTTGGCGCCTTGCCTTCTTCGTGTTAAGTGTCACCTTTCACGTCTTAAGTCTTTCATGTACTTGCTGTAACTTCTAAATACTCCGCCTAAAGCCATATATGTGAGCGAGGTTATAATGAAATTTTGCGATACTTCCTTTGCCTGCTCAAATATTTGCTTATATACCTGGCATGCTGAGGTAAATTCTAACGTAATTTCCGTTCTGAGTGCCATATTCTTAGATTTCTGTTTTTTTTTTAATTTTAATTTTTTTTTTTTTTATAATTACAAATTTTCAAATGTGTGTGTATTCCTAAGGGACCAAACTGCTAAGGTCATCGGTCCCTAGACTTACACACTATTTTAAACTAACTTATGTTAAGAACAACACATACACCCATGCCCCTGGCGGGAGGGGCCTCGCAGTCCGTGACAGAACGCCTCAAACTTCGCGGCCGCTCCGCGCGGCTTTAAATTGCAACTTACTATTATTTTATTGGCCTTTATTCGTCATTGCGTCCATTTTATGGATGTAAGAAAATTTGTCGGATCTGTCATGCCTGGGAGTCACATTACCTCTCAATGACATGGTGATGGTTTGGTCACTATGCTATCGTGGCCCTTGCAACTGGTATGAACACAGCATGTAGAAGAAACGTATCGGCATCTCCCTGCGCAACGATATCGTCATGATCGCGTCGTTGACTTGTCGTGTCCACACCAGCGACACACGGTACACCAGGTCGGTGACGGGGCCCGCCGTGAGCCGTGTGTGTAGGCAGCTACCGCGACCAGATTGCCGCCCGCTGCAATGATGAGTTGCCGGCGACCCTCCTACTCTCTGCGACCCCGCCGCTCGCAATCCGGTCCAGCAGAAGAAAAAGTTAGGAATGAATATAAAAGATTACGAAAGAAATTATTTTTGCTGGCAATCGCGAAAAAGTCCTCTTTTTTCCTTCTTGCAGTTTTGCTCCCTCCCATTTCTCCTTCTCTGGCTTCTCGACGACGGAAATGAGGAAAGAAGGGGGATCAGGAATGAATTGTGCGGGGTAATGACGCAGAAATGGTGGCCCCAGCGAGCCGCGGTGTGGGGGCGGCAGTGGCGGTGGCGGGGGGCGGAGGGGGCGGTGGCGGTGGCGGTGGCGGAGGCGGCCGCACGTCTACGGATCGTCCGTCTCGGCGCATAGCAGTGAACTCCTTCGGTGTGCCGGCGTCCGCTGACACTCCGTTGCCTCAAAACGATTGTAACAGAGTACTAAGCACACAGTGCTAATCGCCTAGCGTACCAAGCGCTAATTCGGGATGACGATGGTTCAAACCCGTGTCCGGCCATCCTCATATAGGTTTTCCGTGATTTCCCTAAATCGCTCCAGGCAAATGCCGGGATGGTTCCTATGAAAGGGCGCGGCCGATGTCCTTCCCTAAGGCGACATTATGCTCGGTTCCTAATGACCTCGTTGTCGACGGGACCTCCTCCGAGCGATAATATCCGTCAACAAGAAGCAGACGGACAGATTCCATTAAGCGAAGGTTATATGAACTATTCAGCTAAAAAAAGAAAATAAATAAATAAATAAATAAAAAGTGTGATAAAATTCTATGACATTGTAATAAATATTTTATTTTCAGTGGAACTTGAACCTTACCCTTTGAATTTAACTACAGTAAACACAGGAGTCATACATTTTCATTGTTAATGAAATATATGGAAGAAAACCTGTGCCACCCTGCTCAGTCAAGGCGACTGGTTTCTTTCGTAGGGCCAGGCAGTTTCCGTGAATGGGAAATAGAGCGTAATGGCTGTTAAATAGTACACACATTTAAGTAAGTGCCCAAACATTTCATATTTTTCGTTTTAGGAGACTTTTTTGGCATCTGAAACAGAATAACATGTTCTAGAAACCAAGGTGGCTAGAAGTAAAATTTCGTCTTAGAGAGTTATAAATTTTATTTGACCGACTATCAAAACATTTACAAACTATTAGAAAACATATACTGAAAACCATTGCTTAAATATTATTCATAGTGGCTACATAGACCTAAAAAAAGTCGACAAAATTCGAAGTGGTTGATTCAAGGCAACCCGCAACGCATCGCTTATCAATACCTAGTCTCTGTCTACAGGATCTAAGTTTATATTGTGGATATGACAAAATGACATGAAATGTAAGTACTTTCTAATGAGGGTTGCAGAAATGTAATGTCTATTGCCATATCAGTACGACGTTTCAATCATTAATATTAGTCGCTTACAAGAACATAGTGCAAATCCTACCTTTTTTTTAGTGTCGCTTTGTAGAACCACTCACGACTAAGAAGCGAATCCCTGGCAACACGGGGTGCACCAGTGACCGGTAGTAAGCGTCGATTGTCAGTATCCGCAGAGACCTCGAGCCAGACCATAGAGTAGCAGGCCCATCGATTGGACCTTCCCCTCCATATATTGATGGTAGAAGAAAGAATGGAATCACAGTACTTTATGGGTACACCGTCAATAGTTATGAATAAATGACGTCTCGTGACGCAGTTGAGAGAAATATTTGAGTTTTCATTTATTATAGCCCTAACTGTACGTCACGGAATTATTTAAAAAACTCCATTCTCAAGTGCAGGGTGTTGTTCTACGTATCTGATTCAAACAATGGAATATCTGAGAAAAATACATACACTACACTTAATTTGCTAAACATCTGTTGCTGGTAGAAATCTGGAATCTGGTTTCCTAAACTGTACATGTGGGCGTATAAATTGTACCGCCCTTAGAAAGTAAACTCTAAGACAAAAAGAAAAAAAGACTCACCACGAAGGAATAACCCGAATGGGACGGAAATCAGTGGATGTGATGTACATATACAAACAAATAAATACAGTTTCTTAAAAACTGGATAACTTATTCAAGAGAAAGAATTTATCAGACCGTGAAAATAAAACACGTCTTAGTCCAAATTCAAATGGTTCAGATGGCTCTGAGCACTATGCGACCTAACTTCTGAGGTCCTCAGTCGCCTAGAACTTAGAACTAATTAAACCTAACTAAGCTAATGACATCACACACATCCATGCCCGAGGCAGGATTCGAAACTGCGAGCGGTCACTCGGTTCCAGACTGTAGCTGTTAGCCGATCTCCAGTCTTTATGCAAGCACTTATTCTGCTTGGCATCATTGAATGACAAGGTGTTGAATGTCCTCCTGAGAGATGTCGTCCCAAATTCTGTCCAACTGGCGCGTTAGATCGTCTAAATCCGCAAATGGTTGAAGGGTCCTGACCATTATACACCACATGTTCTCAACTGGGATGAGATCCGGCAACCTAGTTGGTCAAGGTAGGGTTTAGCAAGCACAAAGACAAGGAAAACGAGTAGAAACTCTTGTTGTTTGTGGGCGAGATTATCTTGCTGAAATGTAAGTCCAGGTTGGTCTGCAGTGAAGATGAACAGAACGAGGCGTAGAATATCGTCGACAGACCGCTGTGCTCAAGCTCAGTTCGAAGTGGGTCTCGTCACGGGACTCATTACGGAAGACAATTGTACTCCAGTCGACGAAATTCCAGGCTGAAGACGTTTGTGGAGAAGCCCCGGACAGCGGTGGCATACCAAACTGGCTGTCGCCCGCCATATGGCCCGACAACCAGGCAAGATGGTCTGGGGTGCCATTTCTTTCCATAATAAGATCCCTTTGGTTGACATCCACGGCACGCTTACAGCACAGCGCTACGTCGATGATGTTCTGAGCCCCTTTTTGTCGCTCTTTATGCCAAGCCATACTTGGCTTACATTTCAGCAGGATAATGTCCGCCAGCACATGGCGAGAAGTTCTATTGGTTACCTTCGTGTTCGCGAAACCGTATCTTCGTGGTGAGCTTTTTTCATCTTAGAGTGTATTTCTTTGAACTTAAATATAAGTAAAACCCTGATTTTAAGGAAAGTTCCAGTTTTAGTTCTTACATCAACATCAGCAAGTATTTAAATACAACTTTCTCACTCTTTTCCCAATCTCTGTACCCTTTGCAAGAATCGTTTCTTCCTTTCGATATTCATCGTAGAACGCCCATTTCTCTGTTTTACGAATGAGTTTCTGTGGTGTCTTTCCCACAAAGACTACAGACGCCTCATTTTCACAGTGAGCTGCCTTGGCTGGAGATTTCATTAATTCCCTCAGATTCGGCATTTTTTCTATGGACAACCTCAACCCCAGCAAAGTCTAAAGCCAGTTTTCCCACATGCTGTAATCGAACATCATCTCTTCAAAAGTAAGAATATGCTGTTCCAATTCGTTTTGAACTCCTCTCGAAAACGCTTTAATGCGGCCAATCGTTTTTATATCTGCTGTTGGATTTTTGTTTATGTTTTCAGTATGACCCTTAATTTTTGGCTTCTGTTTTCAGTATGACCCTTAACTGTTGGCTTCAGCAAATTTTATATGCGTGCAGATTCGTTTACTTCTAGGTTCCAAATTATATATATATATATATATATATATATATATATATATATATATATATATATATATATATATAATTACAGCTAAATGCAGTTCGTCTGAGCTCCACTTCCCACAACATCTTACTGTTGGCATAGAGTAATACAAAATAATTATTTAGTTAGCAACCTAGGATAAATATCACATCATAAAATTCGCCATCTATACTTCTAATCATTACGTTGCATTAATAATGCTGAAAAAAATTTAATTCCATTGTACGAAGTTCCTTGAATTTACCGGTACAATATCGGAAACTTACAGCAACACATTATAGACAACTTCGCCATTTTCCATTGTAAGTTTCCTAAACCCGAACCACAATGAATACATTTATGACTGCGTGAAAACTAAGGTTATTTCATGTACATCCATAAATAGCACACTATCTTGCCACTTACCTCATAACTAATTCTCTTCGCCAAGTAGGCTACACAAAAAGTTAGATGGAAACTACAGTGAAATCAAGGATCCGTTCCACCTCTACGTCTGCATCGTATGTGCAGTCCACCTCGTGGTGTGTGACTGAGGGTGCTTCTGGTACCACTATCTGTGCCTCCCTGTCCTTTTCCACTCGTGAATGGCGCGTGGAAAGAATGTCCCAAGCCTCTGCATTGGCTCAGATTTGTCGAATTTTCTCGTCGTTTTTATTACGCGAGATGTATATGGGACGGAACTAATACGTTCTCCGGCTCCTCTTGGAAACTATACTCTCGAATTTTCGGTAGCAAACCTCTCTAGGTACGTCTGCCAATCGAGTTTCTTGAGAATGTCGGTAACTCTCTCGTGCCGACAAGACGGTCCTATCTCGAAACGTGCCGCTCTTCGTTGTATTTTCTCTGTCTCTTCTATCAGTCCCACCTGGTAAGGATCCCATATTGATGAACAAGACTCTGGAACCGGTCGAACAAGCAGCTTGTAAGCCATTTCCCTCTTGGATGAGTTACTAATCTCAGTGCGGCATCTGCTTTTCATACTATCTCTCTTATGGGGTCATTTCATTCAAGGTCGCTCTGGATTGTTATTCCTAGATATTTTACAGTAGCCAATGTTTTACTGCAGATACTGTTTCCCGCTGTTTGACAACAGTAGTGTACTTGTATAGTAGTGGATTTCTTTCCCTATGTACGCGGAATATGTTACATTCCTTTACGACCAGGATGAAGTGTTAGAGCCTGCACCATTTATCCATTTATCAGTCCTCTGCAGGTCATTTCGCTAATCGCTATTGTCTTCTGTTGTTGCTCTTTTTTTTCTTTTTACAGACAACAGCATAATCTGCAAAAAAGATCTTCCGGCGCTTTGTAGTAGATTGTTTTATAAATTACAAATGGTAACAGACCTATCACACTTCCCTGCCTTACCCTGGAAGTTAGTGTTGAGTTCTGTCTGCAAGGAAGACTTCAATCCAGTCGCAAATCTGGTCCGACACTCGGTAAGTCCATATTTTTTTCTCTAAATGGCAGTGCGGGACGATGTCAAATGTCTTACTGAAGTGAAGGAAAACGGTATCAACCTTGGCGCCGTTGTCTACAGCGGTATGGATCTCATGGGGGAACAGAGCGAACAGAGTTACTAAGGACCTCTGTTTATGGAATCCATGTTGATTTTTATAGACGATGTTTTCGTTCTCCAAAAACGTCATAACTCTTGAGAATAAAACATGTTCCACAATTCTATAGGAGACTGACATCAAGACATAGGTCTATAGTTGTGTGCATCTGTCCTAGAGAGAGCCCTTCTTGGACACGGGAATGACCTTCGCTTTTTTCCAGTCGGTAGGTAGCCTTCGTTGTCCCAACGATCTACGATAGACTGCCGCTTGAAGACGAGCAAGTTCTTTCGCATTATATTTGTAGAATCTTATAAGTGTCGCATCTGGTTCTGGTTGCTTTCCTCTTGGCGCTTGTAATTGCTTTTCTACTCCGAGCGCTCGCGTATGTCAGCATCTGCTATTTCGGCGTAAGTGCGATGATTGAGAAGAGGAATCATGTTACGATCTTCCACGGTGAAACAATTTTGGAAGACTGAATTCAGTATTTTGGCCTTCTCCCTGTTATCTTCTGTCTCTGATGGATGAATAGATTATTTGGAACCGTTTGCTGATTTTACGTAAGACCAAAACCTCTTAGGGTTTTTCTAAGATCAGTTGATAAAGTTTTACTCTCAAAGTCATTGAACGCTTCTCTCGTTGCTCTCCTTACACAACATACATAACTTGAAGGCTGCAAAGTGCACCTAGTTCGAGTTGACTTAATTAAAAGTCGGATATACAAGAGGTACGATTTTATATTAGTGGTACAAGTGTAGTGTAGGGAAGGCTACCGCATGTTGTCCAGATAACGACGATGTCATTAGGGACGAAGCGAACTTGAGGAAACAACAGAAAACCTTAATCGGGATGGCCGAGTGGAGATTCGAAACCGTCGTGGAGAATGTGCTTCAAGCGTACTAAGCCACTGCGCTACCTCGCATTTGGTACACCGATATATGCAGGAGAGAGTATACCGTCCTTATTAACTCTTATTAACACACATGCATACATATATTCGTAATTAATTATTCCTCCGAATGTAGTGTTGTTGGAAGTTGTCGCAGAATCAAATTACAATAATTCCAGTCCCTGGTGCCGATCAACGTTTTCGGGAGATTTGTAAGATAAATGCTCCAGCTGGGCATCTCCTCCCATCTTCCCAGTCTGGTAAATGATAGACCTCACGTTACACTTGCAGAATGAAAAATACAAAAAGTTTATCTATGAAAGCCTTCTACTTACGTTTCAGATCTAGACTTCAATGATAAAATGTGAACGTACTGTTAATCAGAACACAGGGAGAAGTTGTGATCTAAATGACAACAGATTTATTCATCCTTAAGAACATAAGACAACAAAAATTACTAAAGAAACATCACACAAACATTTTCATTTGACAAACGCTTTCACTAACATTCGGTCTATGGTGGACAAAGTGATCAGCTGGGGATCGACACACGACACTGACCGGAACACTAATCGCTTTATCTGACTTCAGACACGTGAATCCGGGTTATGGCACAAAAACTACGCCACCATCAAGCATCCATTCTCTACTATTCCAAAAAAAAAAGGAAAAATATGTTTCGAAAGAACAGGGTGCTGAGAAACTTATATTGGAGCCCTACGCCGTAGCAGCGAATACTTTACCCTTCTGCTGGTCGGGGCGTCACACCGTGATGCGTTTGGCAACTGAAGTCATGGACGGTCGCAATCTGTTATTAATGGCGAGTATGCAGTCACTCGTTCGGTTAGTTCGGAACGCAGATAATTTGCTATGAACCTCTGAAACCCCGGTGGATTCCAGTGTGCAGGTGGACCCGTTTGCTGGTCTTCCAAACCAATCTTAATATGTATGACGGCCGACTCAAAATAGGTACATCCATGCAAATAGGTACATCCATGCATCACTCGTTGTGTTCGTAATGCTGGAAGCAGTACCTCTGATGATTCAGAAGGTGACAAGGCACAGCCTCTAAGTGGCACACTAGCAAATGACGCAAGTCTCACCATTTAGGTAGAGACCTGCAGTTCTTTACTAGCGAAGTGCCAGTACAAGAATGAGCTTCTCCTTCTGTCTGCTTTCTTCCTCAGCTCGGTAGCAAAGCACATTTACATCTCAGATTTTTCCCACTTTAGCACAAGCCAATCACGAGCTGGAGCGCCCTTTGCTCTTCATACACTGATCTGACCAATCACAGACTTTGAAGTTAATTCGGAGAAAAGGAAGAAAGATTCAGCTTCACGGCCTCTTTCGCGCACGACCTGACATCTCTATAGACGTCCATAGAAGTTCGATGGTATTCATGTCAGGCGATTTGTGCGGCCAAATCATTCGTCCGATTTGCCCATAATTTTCTTAAAAGCAATCGCGAACAATTGCGGTTCAGTGACACGGCGCATTGCCATGGGAATAATGTCCATGAATGGCTGCAAGTGGTATCCATGTAGCCGAACGTAACCGTTTCCAGTCAATGACTGGTTCAGTCCGTCGAGACGATCAAGTCTATTCCATTTAAACGCAGCTCACAGCACTATGAAGCCACAACCAGCTTGCACACTGCCTTGCTGACGACTTAAGTTCATGGCTTCTTGCGGTCCGCGCCACAGTCGAATTCTAGCATCAGCTCTTACCTACTGGAAACGAGACTCATGTGACCAGGCAACGGTTTTCCAGTCTTCTAGAGTCCAACCGACGTCGTCACGAGCCGAGGAGAAGCTCTGCGGACGATGTCGTGCTATTGGCAAAGGCATTCGCTTCGGCCGTTTGTTGCCAGAGCCCATTAACGCAAAATTCCACCGCACTGTCTTAACATATACGTTCGTCACATGTCCCACATTGATTTCAGAGGTTATTTCGCGCAGTGTTGTTTGTGCATTAGCAGTGACAACTCTACTCAAACGCCGCTGCTTTCAGTCGCCACTACGTCGGCTACTACATCATCCGTGGTGAGAGGTGTCTCGGAACACCCTACTGAATTCCTTAACGATTTCCGAAGTGGAAGGTCCCATGTGTCTAACTCCAACTACCATTCCGCATTCCAAGTTTTTTAATTTCGTCGTGAGGCCGCAGTCACGTCGGACACATTTTCACATGCATCAGCTGGGTACAAATGACTGCTCCGCCAATGCACTGCCCTTTTATAGCTTGTGTACGCGATCCTACCGCCATCTGTATTTGCGCTTATCTCTATCCCATGGCTTTTGTCACACCAGTGTGCATCAGTGTCCAATAATAAAAACCAGTAGCTTCAATACCCAAGTCCCGAGGGAAAATGTCGGTGTCATATTCAAAGTATCGCAAAAATGCAGCGACTGTAGCGGGAGAACTTAGTAGCTTTCGAATATCACCGTCTGACCTGAACATTCTCGTTACTGCCTTTATGCGGACATAAGGTCTCGTAATGGCCGAAGAACTTACTTTCACGTCAGAGAGGTATAGGAGGACATTTATCCGTACTGAAGTATTCATTCAAAGAAGAGTTGATGTTAATTAAGTGAATTCAGTTTTGAATCCACAGATAAAATATCTTTGCAATTTGGTATCACCCAAAGGAATAAGACTGACAAAGAAGAAAGAAATAAAAGTGCCATAGCTGCTCTGAAATAGATTTGCACTTCCTCGGCGTACACACCCAGAAGCGGCACTGCGAAGTGCGACACCGGCGCGCCCGCAGGAGCGTGGATCCGGGCCAGCGCTGACGTCAGCGACGCGACGCTGCTTGTCAATCACGTCGCGGCGACGCCTACCGGTGGCAGGTGACTCTGTTGGCCACGCCTCGCAACTATGGTTTTCCGGAGCGTGCGACGCCTGGCGCCTCCCGCTAGGCACCATCCCAGCAGCTGACCACACCCTCTACAGAAGTCTACAAGCAGGGCCCTCGTAAGCAACAATCCCAGCGTCCCGCTGACGGTGGCAACACGGCGCACCAGCCTAATGGAAATGAAACCACTGCCCGTCCCTTACACTTATCTCGTCAAATAAAATTTCTTAAATATTCCCTATTCTATCAATGTAAAAAGTGAGGTCATTTCTAAGGCTTTGTAACGAGCATTGTTTTCATTTCTCAAGTATAGCGTATTCAATACTTACGTATTAGTTATTGTCTCTGTATTATGGAAATTGTATGAACTCTATTATGCTCTCCCTTGTCAGTAGTGGTGCTTTTAGTTCAGATTGTGTGTTTTGCAACGGAATGTAATTTTTTGATGATTCAAATAAAAACGTTTCATACTAAGATGATTATGTTTTGAATATCTTTATACTGTGCGCATGGTTGAATGCAGCGATATGGTCGTTTTATATGAACCATTTAACTAAGAGGGTTGCCCAGGAAGTAATGTACAACATTCTTTTGTTTCGGACGAAAACAATGCTACGAATGCGAGACGTTACATATGTAGTACTTCAAGTCTCCTGAGTGAGCGCGCTAAGTTCCCGTCACTTTCGATAGATAGCGAAGCTGCAGAATTGTTTCAAAACGGCGTCTGTAGATGGTGTAGGTTACAAGCAACATGCCATCATTGAATTTGTCACTGCAGCGAAAGAAACGGTGGGGAATATTCACAAACGCTTCTGCAAAGTCTATGGAGCATCTGTTGTCGACAGAAGTACAGTTGGTAGCTGGGCACGGAGGGTGGGATCATCAGAAGGAGGTTCGGCGAGCTCAGAGATTTGCAGCGGCCAGGGAGGCCATCCACCATCCACCTAACACACCTGACCTAGCTCCTTCGGGCTTCCATTTGTTTAGGCCATTAAAGGAATGCCATTGGTGAAAGAAATTTTAAGAACGATGAGGAGGTCATTCACACAGCGAAGAACTGGCTCCGCCACCAGGACGAAGACTGTCACCGACAGGGCATACACGCCCTTGTTTCGCGCCGGAGGAAGGCTGTAGAACGGAATGGAGATTACGTGCAAAAATAGGGTGTGTAGATAAAACACCACTCTTTCGTGTGTGTAATCCTCATTATGTGAAATAAAGAATTATTGAAGGAAAAAATGCGGTGCATTACTTTCTGGGCAACCCTCGTATTTACACGTGAGGTTAGTTTGTACACATAGAAGGTGTTGCGTTTTGGAATACACCAAAAGCTCGTTAATCCGGTCTTCAGTAGTCTAGCGTCTCAGTAACCCTGCCCACATGCAGTCTTTAGTCGCTCTACCAGAAATGACGCATACAATAATGAATTCCAGCGTGCAACAGTGTTGTTAGTTAATTAGTGTTTAAAGAATGCTATACATATTTCAGATGGTGACTTTCTTTACTGTTTAGTATCACAGCTTCTGAAAGGAAACACGCTATTCTAGACGTAAAACAGAAACTTGGAAATTAGAGATGAGTTCAGCTGAGGTTCTTCGCAGAAAGCCATTGCTGCTGAGTACAATACTGGGCGAGCTACTATTTACGACGAAACTTCAGCAGACGAAGATCATATCAAAAGCTTAGAATAAAGTTATGATGAAAGTGATGAAGAAGAGGGCGTAGGAGGAGAGGACACGAAGACATCTCACAGTGCTAGTGCTGAAGCTGTAGACATCATCCTAGAGTATCTTAATCAACAATCAGAAACGTGCAGTACCGGTGTAAAGCTTGCAAAGTCGTTGTGTGATCAAGCATACTGCTCTCGCGTCTCATGTTGTTGTTGCTGCGGTCTTCAGTTCAGAGACTGGTTTGATGTAGCTCTCCATGCTACTCTATCCTGTGCAAGCTTCTTCATCTCCCAGTACCTACTGCAACCTACATCCTTCTGAATCTGCTTAGTGTATTCATCTCTTGGTCTCCCTCTACGTTTTTTACCCTCCACGCTACCCCCAATACTAAAATGGTGATCCCTTGATGCCTCAGAATATTTCCTACCAACTGATCCCTTCTTCTAGTCAAGTTGTGCCACTAATTTCTCTTCTCTCCAATTCTATTAGTTACGTGAGATACCCATCTAATCTTCAGTATTCTTCTGTAGCACCACATTTCGAAAGCTTTTATTCTCTTCTTGTCTAAACTTTTTATCGTCCACGTTTCTCTTCCATACATGGCTACACTCCATACAAATACTTTCAGAAACGACTTCCTGACAAATCTATACTCGATGTTAACAAATTTCTCTTCTTCAGAAACGCTTTCCTTGGCATTGCTAGTCTACAGTTTACATCCTCCCTTCTTCGGCCTTCATCAGTTATCTTGCTCCCCAAATATCAACACTCATATACTACTTTAAGCGTCTCATTTCCTAATCCAAATCCCGCAGCATCGCCAGATTTAATTCGACTACATTCCATTATCCTCGGTTTGCTTTTGTTGATGTTCATCTTATATCGTCATTTCAAGATACTGTCCATTCCGTTCAGCTGCTCTTCCAGGTCCTTTGCTGTGTCTGACAGAATTACAATATCATCGGCAAACCTCAAAGTTTTTATTTCTTCTCCGTGGATTTTAATTCCTACTCCGAATTTTTCTTTTGTTTTCTTTACTGCTTGCCCAATATACAGATTGAATAACATCGGGGATAGGCACAACCCTGTCTCACTCCCTTCCCAACCACTGCTTCCCTTTCATGCCCCTCGACTCTTATAACTGCCATCTTGTTTCTGTACAAATTGCAAATTGCTTTTCGCCCTCTGTATTTTACCCCTGCCACCTTCAGAATTTGAAAGAGAGCGTTCCAGTCAACATTGTCAATAGCTTTCTCTAAGTCTACAAATGCTAGAAACGTAGGTTTGCCTTTCCTTAATCTATTTTATAAGATAAGTCGTAGGGTCAGTAATGCCTCACGTGTTCCAACATTTCTACGGAATCAAAACTGATCTTCCCCGAGGTCGCCTTCTACCAGTTTTTCCATTCGTCTGTAAAGAATTCGTGGTAATATTTTGCAGCCGTGGCTTATTAAACTGAGAGTTCGGTAATTTTCACATCTGTCAACACCTGCTTTCTTTGGGATTGGAATTATATTCTGCTGTATATGAACGCAGTACGGACTAAGTGTTCTATTAAATTCTACATCTCTTTGAAGTATATTCCCTAAGGGTTTACACTAAATTGACGACCTTTTGAATAACCCGGAACTTCCTCTTATCCGGCACGCAAATACTCAAGAAACAGGTGGATTAGTAAGATTCTAGTGTACTAGCATGACTGCCGCTGTTTGCGTGCATAACTGGGATTGAGGAAAACGACGGTGCGACTAGATTTAAGAATTCGGGGTACTGGTAAAGACGAAGAGACGGAAAACTGATGACAATTCACTGTTCTCTGAGACGTTCTCTGCCGCCTCAGCAGAAGATATGATTTAGTGCATGTCTTGTCGTAAATGGGTCCATAAAAACTGCGCAGAAGTGAAGAAGGGAAAGAATTGCATATTCTGTATTTTATGTGTTTCCAGAGAATAGGCTCAGCAAGTTTCTGCTTTATTCTGGAGGTTTCAGTAATTTTCGTTAAGCGATTCTTTCTTTGTTTATCGCGAATGTAAATTCTCGTACTATAAATTAAATTTCAGTATTTAAAACATGCAAAAGTATAGTAAAAAGTCATGGATTCAGATTTAGTTGGGAGCAGCATAGTGGCTTTTTCAGGTACTGCTCCTGAGGACCTGCGCTTATTGCGTTTCACTAGACGCAACATTTTGCACAGAGGACGAAGCCTTTGGCCAAGGACAATTTTGATTGAATGGTAAAGCAAGAGATGAAGCATTTGTGCATTTGTGGGAGCATCTGTGAGACAGTTTACAATGTTTTCCGCTAGCCGTAACCAAGACTCCATTTCACTGGTATAACAAGAGCTCAAAGGCTTGAAAAATGTTTTGTCCAGTGGTTGGGGCGTGTGAATGGTGTGGCGCCGTTATCACATAAAAAATCAAGTGCTTCCATACTTTTATTGTGCGTTGAATAGCCATCTAAGAGAAGAAGCACCTTGTTCTCTTTACTTGGACGAACTTTCTCGATGAAAAGCTTCAACTACAATAGAAATAATTTTTTGTTGACAAATCCACTTTCAGGATTAAATGCAAATACGTTATCTCGCGCTGCTCCGATCCTCGGTGCATCATTTGTTCTATCACGTTTAAATAACATCATTGGAGGCCAGGTGCACTAACCGCAGCTATATTTGTTCCTCTTTCTCCGACTAAATGTTTACCTTTCAGTGCTACATTTCTCCTCTGCTTCTTTTGAACTTTCAGTAATCCCACCCGTCTCTACGTTGTAGACACGGAAAGCATGGAGATGATTCTCTTGGACCACTTCCTCCAAGATGTTAAAGATCTCATAGATCCTTGTTTTAATGAAACCTTTACATCTGGCAAGAGACGTAGCCTCACGATGTTTTAGGGTGGGGTTGGGATGAGTTTTCATGGGAAGCCAGTATCATTTTTTTTTCGTTAGTGTTACTTTGCTTTGAATCTCGCCTTATGTCTTTTTGAGTAGCAACTTGATATGGAACAGATCGCAAATTATGCGACGTTACTCCAAACATAAGACTCTCTAATTCTAATACGTGCATTTCTGCCTCCTCTTGTACTTCGGATCGCAAATCACTGAGGCTTCCTAGTACGTTGTATCCATCGACAGCGTGAGAATTCTCGCCATCATGATGACCCTTAGCGTAGCTTTGGGAACGTTGTATGTTCTTCTAGTTGAGCTTTGGCTCAAGTCACAGTTGCGAAAAGCACATAAAGCTCACTGCATAATCTCCTCTTCTCATTTACAATATTACATCCCCTCTGGTATTTTGAAAAATACATAATGGAATGGATAATATTTAACGTAGGCGGAAGAAGTCAAAATACATTTTATACTAGAAGTGTCAAAGACACATGAACCAAAATGATCTTGAGAAATAAGTTTAGGTTTGCTTTTGAAAACAAGAACAAAAGAAAGAAAAAATTACATTAATTAGTAACGCATGTGCATTTTGCAATTAAAAATCTGCCACTTACACACAATCAAGATTTTTAGCGTAACTTCTTTTACATTTTCTTCGCAGGAACAATGTATGTTATTCTGAAATTTGTTAAAATCTGCAATAATCAAATGAATATCATAAATTAGAATAATTAAACATATGAAAAAGTAATTTGTATATATTGGTATAATGAGTCAATAATAAATAAGTGTAATGAGATCAACAGCCTGCTGCATTTTTTACTTTTTTGCTCAAAATAAATGCTAAGAGTATGTATGTTTTGAAGTTATGAAAAATTTATTATTTTAGTACCATAACAATAGTCAATGGTCCTCGAAAATAATGTTGCTACAAACAAGTGTCGTTGTAACAGAGATTCGTCTTTTGATCTTTTGTGGTGGCAAAGGGAAGAGAACAAATTTATTTAGTCTTAAGCTTACGTGAATACAGTGAGCACTACTCAGCCAGAACATTATGACCACCCGATCTACATTACTGGCCATTATAATTGCTACACCAAGAAGAAATGCAGATGATAAACGGGTATTCATTGGACAAATATATTATACTAGAACTGACATGTGATTACATTTTCACGCAGTTTGGGTACACAGATCCTGAGAAATCAGTACCCAGAACAACCACCTCTGGCCGTAACAACGGTCTTGATACGCCGGGGCATTGAGTCAAACAGAGCTTGGATGGCGTGTACAGGTACAGCTGCCCATGCAGCTTCAACACGATGCCACAGTTCATCAAGAGAAGTGACTGGCGTATTGTGACGAGCCAGTTGCCTGGCCACTATTGACCAGACGTCTTCAGTTGGTGAGAGATCTGGAGAATGTGCTGGCCAGGGCAGCTGTCGAACATTTTCTGTATCCAGAAAGACCCGTACAGGACCTGCAACATGCTGTCGTGCATTATCCTGCTGAAATGTAGGGTTTCGTAGGGATCGAATGAAGGGTAGAGCCACGGGTCTTAACACATCTGAAATGTAACGTCCACTATTCAAAGTACCGTCAATGCGAACAAGAGGTGGCCGAGACGTGTAACCAATGGCACCCCATACCATCACGCCGGGTGATACGCCAGTATGGAGATGACAAATACACGCTTCCAATGTGCGTTCACCGCGATGTCGCCAAACACGGATGCGACCATCATGATGCTGTAAACAGAACCTAGATTCATCCGAAGAATACGACATTTTTCCATTCGTGCAATCAGGTTCGTCGTTGAGTACACCATCGCAGGCACTCCTATCTGTGATGCAGCGTCAGGGGTAACAGTAGCCGTGGTATCCGAGCTGATAGTCCATGCTGCTGCAAACGTCGTCGAACTGTTCTTGCAGATGGTTGTTGTCTTGCAAACGTCCCCATCTGTTGACTCAGAGATCGAGATGTGGCTGCACGATCCGTTACAGCCATGCAGATAAGATACTTGTCATCTCGACTGCTAGTGATACGAGGCCGTTGGGATCCAGCACGGCGTTCCGTATTACCCTCCTGAACCCACCGATTCTATATTCTGCTAACAGTCATTGGATTTTGACCAACACGAGCAGCAATGTCGCCATACGATAAACCGCAATCGCGATAGGCTGCAATCCGACCTTCATTAAAATCGGAAACGTGATGGTACGCATTTCTCCTCCTTACACGAGGCATCACAACAATGTTTCACCAGGCAACGCCGGTCAACTGCTGTCTGTGTATCAGAAATCGGTTGGAAACTATCGTCATGTCAGCACGTTGTAGGTGTCGCCACCGGCGCCAGGCATGCGTGAATGCTCTGAAAAGCTAATAATTTGCATATCACAGCATCTTCTTCCTGTCGGTTAAATTTCACGTCTGTAGCACGTCATCTTCGTGGTGTAGCAGTTTTAATGGCCAGTAGTGTAGTAGCCGTTATGTCCACCTTTGGCACCGCTGAGAGCGGCGGCGCGTCGTGTCCTTCGCAGGTCTCTGGGGGCAGTTGGCACCACTTCTGCACACACAAGTCACCTGATTCCCGGGGCCGATGAGTACTGGGGCCACTTTCAGTCACATCCCAGATGTGTTCGATCTGGAGAGTTGGGGGAGGGAGGGGCGGGGGCAGCACATCAATTGTTCCTCGAATGAATACATCACACTCCTGGCCTTGTGACACAGTGCATTATCGTTTTGAAAAATGGCACTGTTGTCTGGAAACATGGTCATCATGAAGCGGTGTACGTGCTCTGCAACCAGTGTACGATACTCCTCGGCCGTCATGATGCCTTGCACGAGCTCCACTGGACCCATGGATGCCCATATGAATGTTCCACAGAGCACAATGCAGCCGCCGCTTGATTGTCCCCGTCCCGCAGTACAAATGTCAAGCAGCTGTTCCCCTGGAAGACGAGGGATTCGCGCCCTCCCATCAGCGTGATGAAGAAAGTATCGGGATTCGTCGAACCGTGCGATGCTCTGCCAGTGCGCCAACGTCCAGTGCCGATGGTCACGTGGCCGTTTCAGTCGTAGATGCCGATCTCGTGGTGTTACAGTTGGCACATGCATGGGTCGTCGGTTGCGCAGGCCCTTCGTCAGGAGGGTTCGGTGCACTATATGTTTAAACAGACACTCCGCTTAGCATTAAAGTCTGATGTTAATTCCACCACAGTTTGCTGCCTGTCCTGTTTTAGCAGTCTGCCCAGCCTACGAAGTGCGACATCCATAATGAGTTGTGGCCTCCAAACACCACGACGCCTGGACGTGGTTTCACCTTAGTTTCGCCGCGTGTTGAAGACACTCACCACTGCATTCCTCGAACACTAGGCAAGCCGTGCGACTTCCGAAATGCTCGTGCCGAGCCTCCAAGTCGTCATAACCTGCCCTCGGTCAAACTCAGATGGATCACACGCCTCCCATTTTTTTACACACGTACAGGACGCTCCCTTACGCACCGTGCGTGTGTCCGACTAGCAGTTATTCCTCCCCAGGAGATGTATAGTAGGTCGATGGTCATAATGTTCTGGCCGAGGAGTGTATACAGCAGCATGTCGAGTACTCATTAAACTTCTTTACTTAGAGTGAATTAATCAGTCATTTTACTCTGCTGCCTATTTGCCCAAAACACACTTTCGAAATTGCGTTGTGTGTCCATTATTTCTTTTGCAATTTCAGTGCTCCCTCCCTACCCCAGCTTCATACAACATGTTCACGTTTCTAATGGCTTCTATAGCGTCACTTCGCTGATAACCTCGCCTTTGAGCGCCCATTTGCTCCAAGCGTCGCTCACAATGGTGATAGGCACTTCATTTCTTTCTTCTTCCTGTTCTTCTTCATCTCCTCCCCTCACTTCATGGTCACTGTGGCCCTGATTCTTTACTTTATTTGCAATTTTCTCTTCAGTTTCCGCTTCGGTTTTAACACGTCATCATCTGTTGTCTCAAACATTTCATGCTCGCAAAGATTGAGAATATCAAAGTTGATTTCTGACAGCAATGTAGATAACGGCAGATCATCAGTGTCATCGAAAGTGTCTTCAGTTGTGATTCCCGCATGACGCAAACAGTTCTAGATGTTTTGGGCAGTGGCCCTGCTCCAAGCTTTGGTAACGCTTCTGATTGCATTCATCAATATGGTAGAATAGTCCTGCTTTTTTTCGATGTATTGTATCATTTGCAGTAATATGAGCTTCCGATAGTAGCATTTCAGACTCCTAGTTACTCCTTGGTTCATGGGCTGCAATAAGCTTGTCGTAATTGTAGGAAGAAAAATAAGCTTAATATCCTTCAGACCAGAGAGTGCAGGATGTGTCGGACGGTTGTAATCGAGAACCAGTATCCTCCATTTCTGACTCCTAAGCTCCCGATCTCAACGCCTTATTTCAGCTTCGAACAATTCGGATGTCATCCGGGACTTTTATTAGCATTTTAGTGCACTGGATGATTTTTTTACATGCTTAAAACACGTAAGATTTCTTGATTGTCCTACGACAAAAAGTTCTCCTCCTCAGTTCCATATGCGTTAACACAAATGAGAACTGTTATTCGTTCTTTAGAGAACTTGCTGCCAATTCATTTTTCACCTTTGATTTTCAGAGGTCTGTCAGGTGTTAATTTGAAGTAAACGCCTGTCTCGTCTACATTAAAAGTGTCACAGTCTGCATATCCGTCACGAATTGTAAGCCACACGGTAGAGAGCCATTGTTGGGTTATATCAGTATTGACACTTTTGGCTTGACCACTCACTTTGTCAAAAGTAATGCTGTGACGTTGCTTCAATCTATCAATCCAGCCACTGCAGCACACAAATTGCTCTTCCTCCAATTTCCTGCCAAATTATTCTCCAGAAGGAGAGCTCCACCAATGGGTACATTGGTACTTTCTGTTGCTTGAACTACTTATGCGGCCCTTCATCCACGTCGCCCCTTTCAGATTTTCGTAACCGCTTGATTTTAATTCTTTTTGTTCAAACGCAATAACCATTTTATACTTGTTCTTCCAAATCGTTTGGATTGCGGACTGCCGGTCGATGTGCCCAAGCGGTTCTAGGCGCTTCAGTCTGCAACCGCGCGACCGCTACAGTCGCAGGTTCGAATCTTGCCTCGGGTATGGGTGTGTGTGATGTCCTTAGGTTTGATAGGTATAAGTAGTTCTAAGTTCTAGGGGACTGATGACCTCAGAACCTAAGTCCCATAGTGCTAAGAGCCATTTGAACCATTTTTGAGGACGCAGGAAAGGAGGAGAACTCCACAGCAGTCATAGCAGATGTGGATGTTGCCCCTAGCATGATACCGGCGCCATCGGCCTGCTAGGTCAAAACGGGAATACCTAAGGTTCGTACGCTGCGGGGCCCCAGGTTCAACATTGTGTGTTGGACGGTATGTTCACAAACACTTTTGCCTGCACCGGCGTTATGTTGTACGATCTGCCACAGAGAATCGCCCGCCACGTTTTAGAGAGAGGACGAGCCTCCGGTCTACGTTTTCTGTTGTCGCTTCCTCATGGTCTCGTCGTCTGTCAGTCACTTTCCGTAACTACCGTAACACGCGAACAGCCAATCACCCTCGCCGTCTCCGCGATACCCGTTCTTAGGCGCCAGGCCTTAACAGTCTGCCCGTCTCGCCCCTAGAAAATGTTCAAATGTGTGTGAAATCTTACGGGACTTAACTGCTGGGGTCATCAGTCCCTAAGCTTAAACACTACTTAACCTAAATTATCCTAGGGACAAACACAAACACACACACACCCATGCCCGAGGGAGGACTCGTACCTCCGCCAGGACCAGCTTCACAGCCCATGACTGCAGCGCCCAAGACCGCTGGGCTAATCCCGCTCGGCAACGTCCCTAGAACGTTTTCCACACGAATCTACTTCACTTATACACTTTTCCTGCTGTGTCACGTGCCCGCAATGCCACCGGATGGAATTCAGCGTTGTGGCGGGCAGCGGTCGTAATGTGGCTCATGAATGCATGTGACCGTGCTTATACGTTGAGAAGCCACCACGTCTTCGATGCGTATACGTATTCCAACCCTACTTAGAAGAGACAGTGGGACTGTAACCAGGCATTCAGAAATATTATTTCTTGTATATATTGAGCTGACTCCTCAGAATAAAAAGAAATGGAATTAGAAACAGTAAAACAATATTTTACTGCAGTACAAGAATCCATACGTCACTCTCATTGCCATTATGTCACCAAAAGAATTTGTCAACTGATCTCGTTCGTGACCTCTCAATCGTCATTCTGTCACCAAAAAATTTATCTACTAATCTCTTTCCTGACTTTTCTGAGGATGATTTGCATTTTGGTAACATTTGTCTGCAACCGAATAATTTATTGTTGCATTTACAAGGCTTGTCCAGAAAATAAATACCATTTTATTCGAACCAAAATTTATTTTTACAAGATAGAGCATTATCATTCCCAACAGAGGCCTCCCATTCCGTGCTTCATTGTGAAGATTGCTTGATTCATCATTGAACTGTCTCACCCACTTTCTCACCATTGCATCAGTCACTACATTTTCACCATAAATCTCTACAAGTTGAAATTGAATTTCAACTGGCTTAATATTCTTTGCTTTCAAAAACCAGCACTTAGCAGCTGACAGTCTCAGGGATTGTCTTAAACTTTCTGGACGATTAACTGAAATTTGTAAACACAACAGAAACGAGATGTAATGGTGTAGTGGAAAGACAATGATGCAGACAGACGAGTGGGAATGTGCATAACTGCGGTGGTTGTGCTGCAGAGGCGGTATAGTGAAATGGTACTTATTTTCTGGGCACACTTTGTACTTACTGAATGAAATACTTTTAAAACAAATGAGCTAAGAAACTATTTTTATTTTACAAAGATGTTTCTTCATTTTACATTGTCAAAAATTAGAATATGTGTAAGAGTAATTAGTGGTGAGCTTAATGAGTCAATATATTGTACTTTCACTGTTCAAAATACTCTGAGGCTTATTAGCAAAGTTTTTGTCTATGATACAGTTTATGGAGTTGTTAATTCAAAGCATATTCTTGCAATGCTTGTTGCCTGACATATAATCTTTTTTATTAAAACTAATTTACAATTATCATATAACTAACAAGGGTTATATTTTTTTGTTAAAAAATTGCTCCCTAAATTTCAGAATAAATAGACATATTTTTAAACTATAATATAATTTAAAAAATGTTCTTCTACAATACGTGTTGAGTTGATTGACAATCAATTCTGATCGATAATTATTTTATCTTTAGTTTAGTGCATGGTGCTAACGCTGATAATTATTTTTTCGTTGAAATAAAGTATTCTGCATCAGGTGCAATAAATTACGCTTCTTAAAGGCGAGCCATTTGTTTCTGCTTACATGTGGTTTGCAGGATGTAAACATTTATGCGCCTCCCCCTGCACCTTAATGCGCGCTATAACATTATGTTAACAACTCCATATTGCGCGGGGCTTCCCCGAGGCGAGCGCTGCGCCGCCCCGGCGCCCTATTTGGCAGGTGGGCCAACTGCGGGCGAGTATATTTCCCCGCGGCAGCCGCCGGGGCGCTGCGCGGCGCGGCGCGTCTTCCTTTTTCCAGGAGCCGCGGCGGCGGTGGCGGCGCTGAAAGCATGCACTAATGGTGTGAAATATGGCAACCGCGCCCCGCCGCGCCGCCATCTTGACAGTGACGTACAGCCAGTGTTGCTATCGGGCTCCATTTTTCTCCGCAGTCCCTCTCGCAGGCCGAGCCGGCTCTCGCAATTCCCATTCAGCCTCCTCGTCCTCCTCTTCCCTCCCTTCCTCCCTCCCTCCTGCCCTCCTTGCTGGCGCGCCAGTCCCTCCATCTCCTCCTGCGCTCACCCTTTCTGCGGGACAACCCCGCGAAAGTAGGAGGGAGGGGAAAAAAATCTAATTAAAATGCTCACTAGGGGGATGAGAGCTGTTTAAACTATTACGGCCCAAAAATTGTGCTCGCGGTGGCGCGGAGTGGCGCGCCAGTCCACGGGACGCATTACAAATACTTTGGGCGGGCCGTTTTAATTGTAAACACCGCCAGTCGGCTGAGCGGGGAGTACACGGACGCACTGTTTGGGCAGGGGGAGGAGGGCGGGGGTTGGAAAAAAAAGGTCGCGTTTTTGTCGGGAAATGGTCTCGCGTCGCATGAATAGCGGGCCTTTATGCAAATTTAATGATTCGGACAAACATAAACAAACGTAAATAATTTGGACGGTACAGCGGGCGCCAAAACGGGGCAATTCTGTGAACGGATGCAGTGAGCGGCGCGCGTACGGCCCTTTGTTCGGCGAGAAAATGCGCGCACAATATGAAACGTCGCAGATTTGTAAAATGTGTAATACGAAATTGATACTAAATAGCGGGCGATTGTTAAGCCGGTGCATTCAGCGCCGGCCGCGGCCCGCGGTCGCGATACGCCAGCCGCAAAATATTGGCGCCAGTCCACTGGCGCTGACGCTGACGCGACGGAAGCTGCACTTCCTGCTGCAGTCGGCCGCCGCACGTGCCAGCTCTCTGCAGCACTGCCGGCGCTAAAAAGACACTAACTGGGTCAGGGACAAATTTACAGCGCGTCCGAATTAAATTAATACAAGCTGCTGTTTCAGACGTATCTTTCGCGCGGAGCACTGATTTTCCAGGCCCTCGTCCCAGCGATTTCTGTTTATCCGCCATGTGCGCACATGCCGAATTCTCATACGCTCTTTTTTTCTACTGTGGTACGCAAGAAAGAGTATTACACCTGCCACCATGTCCACTAGTGCTAACCAACAGTAAACATAGGAGCGAATTTTTTGCGGCTACGTCCACGTGAAAAATACTCTCCGGTCGGGTTTGAATTGAACCTCCGAACTGTACACGACCAACACCCTCGTCACGATCAAGGCGAATTGACTGTTATTATTCCCACAGTCTCTACTAATCAGATCATAATGTGTCTGCGTACTCCATCGTGAAATCATTTAGGCTTTAATATCGGCAGCCGGCCGGGATGGCCGAGCGGTTCTAGGCATTACAGTCTGGAACCGCGCGACCGTTACGGTCGCAGGTGCGAATGCTGTCTCGGGCTTGGATGTGTGTGATGTCCTTAAGTTAGGTTTAAGTAGTTCTAAGTTCTAGGGGGCTGATGACCTCAGAAGTTACGTCCCATAGTGCTCAGAGCCATTTGAACCATTTAGTATCGGCGTTGCGAATGCAAAGAATGGTTCATTGGAGAAGGGAACAAACCGCAGTAACTGTCACTGTCACAAGGTTCTAGTTTTGATTTATCACATTTTTATTACATGAGATACCAGGAGACTTGGAATATTTCGTGCTATCGAAGGAAATTTCGAGGCAGCTGGCAGTTTGCATAGCGATGAGTACTTTGCTCTTTGGTTAAGCCTAATAAATGTTAAATGTGTATGAAATCTTATGGGACTTAACTGCTAAGGTCATCAGTCCCTAATCTTACACACTACTTAACCTAAGTTATCCTAAGGACAAACACACACACCCATGCCAGTAAGGCTAATAACTTCTTCATTTGCAATTATATTGAAATTTTAAACAGAGCATTGTACTTCCTTCGTGGCATTTTGCATGTCCTGATAAGAAGAGTACAGTCAATACTCACAACGTAATTTTAAGTAAGAAAGGTTTTGTGCGTCATTCCATAGAAATAAATATATTTTCTGAAGCATCTCAGCAGGTGACAGTTTCATCCCTTTGCGTGCCATAATTTTAAGAAGCCCTTTTTCGATACCTGTAGACATTTATGAGAAAGTGTGGATTTTCACAGTAGGTGATATAAATCCGTAACTAAACATAATTTATGATTAAATAAACTCTATTTGCACGTGATAATGATTGTTATTGTGAAGTATGCAGAACGTGTTGTAAATAAATATGCAAGCAGAGGTGAAATTAGTACGTAGCTTAGTAGAAAAACTGCAACAAAACATTGCGTATGGTATCTGAAAGACAGCAGTCGAAAAAGCGTAATGTTTCTGTCAGAAAAATTAAATGAATGAAACTGAAAATCTTAATATTCTGCGACAAGAAAGCTTTCGAGAAAGCGTCATTATTATTTAAGTAATACAGTTCTGTTTTCAACTCGAACGCGCTATATCGTTCTACGGAAAGCCGATGGACGCTCAGCCCACAAAACCGAGGAAGCCGCCGCAATGGTTAAGAGTCTGGGTTCCTATTCGGTAGATCAGGAGTTTAGGTAAATGACCTGTGATCGGCATTTAGCTTTTATGTGGTTTCCTTAAATAGCTAAGGCGAGTGCTGGGATGGTTCCTTTACAAGAAAAAGATTTTATTCCCCTTCTTCCTCAATTCGAGTTTGCCCCGTCTCTAAAGTCCTGTAATAGTTGGACGTTGAAAACTCATCTCCCTCCCGACCGTAAAATGAAGATCAGAGTGAACTTTAATGCCATCTAATTAACCAGGTGTACGACGGTGTTCCAACTCGAGGAATTTTAGCTCTGTCATCCTAGTACACACAGCCTATCATGATATTAACCACCCGATCAGAAGTTTGCTGACACCTGTTAGGCGATATTAATGCAGGATGCGTCCACCCTTCGTCTTTATGACTGACTGAATTCAGCTGAGGACGATTTCGATGAAGTGTCTGAATGTCTGTAAGCAGTGGCAGCCGGGTCTTCTTCAAGAGGTGAAACCAGAGAAGGTAGTGATGTTGGACGCTGGGATCTTGAGTGGCCGACGTTCTAATTCATCCAAAAGGCGATCATTTGCTTTCAGGTCGGGACTCCCGGAAGATCCGTCCGTTTCATGAATGTTATTGTCTACGAACCATTGCCTCACAGATGCTGTTTTTATTATCATGCAGAGGCCGGCCGGTGTGGCCAAGCGGTTAAAGGCACTACAGTCTGGAACCGCGTGACCGCTACGGTCGCAGGTTCGAATCCTGCCTCGGGCATGGATGTGTGTGATGTCCTTAGGTTAGTTAGGTTTAAGTAGTTCAAAGTTCTAGGGGACTGATGACCTTCGAAGTTAAGTCCCATAGTGTTCAGAGCCATATTATCATGCAGATACAGTCATCGTTTGCGAACTGTTCCTCCACAGTATGCAGTACATAATGCTGCAAAACGTCTTCATAACCTTCCATATCTCACGTTTCCTTAAGCGAAATAAGGTGACCACAGCCTAATTACGAGACACACCGCCATACCGTAACACCTCCTTCGTAATTCATCGATAGCACTATACACCATAGCAGGTACCGTTCCCTGACGGGACACTGCTGCGTAGTGTACACACATGTTTTGGCGAACGAAGACAGAGAATATGATTAGTTCACATCTGATGTTAGTATAGACACGGTATCTGAGCAGTCTGTTACAGACATGTGTATAGTCAGCATCCGAGTTAACTGTCTTTGAAAGTGGGATGGTAGTAAGCACAAGATACATGGGGCTCACATAAGAATTCGGGATTCCGACTTCATCAGTGTCTATGATGAATATTCAATATCGTGTAGACCTTGTTATCACTCACCTTAACCGCGACACAAGACTACAATTGGTATTTTATGAACGGAGATCACGTCGCCTCCTAAGACCTATAGGGAGAGATCGAGGGTCTACTGTGCAAATCACACGGCCGCCGATTTGGATGTAGGTGTCAGGAAACCATTCTGCTGGAGAAAAATCCAGCACAAAGGTTTTATCAGCCGAAGACCCAGTCGCGTTCCTTCACTAATATCTCGACACTGAGAACAACGACTAGCATGAACACGGGAATATCGGCCGGCCGGAGTGGCCGAGTGGTTAAAGGAACTATAGTCTGGAACCACGCGACCTCTACGGTCGCCGGTTCGAATCCTGCCTCAGACATGGATGTGTGTGATGTCCTTAGGTTAGTTAGGTTTAAGTAGTTCTACGTTCTAGGGGACTGATGACCTCAGAAGTTAAGTCCCATAGTGCTCAGAGCCATTTGAACCATTTTTGAACCGGAAATATCGCCACCAGGCCATGACGATTTGTAGCATGGTCCAATTATTCACTTGTATCAAACTGATAAAGCGTGCAAGTGAAGCATATGTCCTTTAAAGCTATGGCTCCTGCTTGTCAACATTGGGTCCTGGCGGGAGGTGGTTTTGTTAGAGTCTGGAGTGTGCTCATATGATGAAAGTTAGGCCGCATAATCCAGTTCCAGGTACCAGTGACAGGTATACTCTGTGTCTGTTCTTGTAGACTTTCTCCTTCCCATTCTGACATACGAGTTCACCGATGGAGAGCCCATGTTTAAATGGGAAAATGTCACAAGTCACCACTCTTTGTTTGCAAGCAGGTGGCATGGTGAACAGAGAATTCACGACCCTGTATAGCTGTCTAGGTCACCCGATTTTAACTCATTAGAGCGTATAGTCAACACTCATGTACGCTTGATGAATCCAGCACCATAGACGCAAGATATGTACCGACACCGCAAGATACGCGGTTCAGACCTCCCTAGCATAATCCCTGCACTCACAGAGGACCGACCCGCTACTAACATCAGGTTCTGTACTTTTCAACGTCTTTTAGTCCCCCAGAGTACATCTACATCAAAACCCTGCGCTTCACCAGAAAGTGAATTGGACAGAAAACTTGTCACTGCAGAGTTCGTTTAGGCCTCATCTGATCCCTAAGAAGCTGTTCTTAGTCTGATTTGACATTTGTGATCTCTGTCACTTGGTGGCCCTCCCAAGCAACTTCTGACAGCGGTTGTGAACAGTGTTCAGGACGGTTGTCAGAGGAAGAGGAGCAGAGCGGTGAAGATGAAGGGTCATGGAATTAGAAGTGCGACCAAATTAACATAATATTTTATTCAGCAAAAGCGCCAAAAGCGACGTCTCGTAGGCGTATGACGATCCCAGGTGACAGTGCCCATGTCAGCACAACAGTGGTGGTACTCTACACGTGGACAGACGCTGACAAGCAGTCGTTGCATCAACAGCCCGACAGCGCTGAACCGTGTTTACGTATTACTGACTACAGGTTGCTGAAGCGCCGCCCGCTAACAGCCAAGAGGAGTAGGTCAGGTACAGACTGTGAACACTGAAGGCGCCCAGGAGGCATTAGACGTCAGCCTGATGGTACTCGATCAAGCACTGACAGCATTAGTCCTAGGCGTAGCCTATACGAGGTGCATTCAAGTTCTAAGGGCTCCGATTTTTTTTTAAATTAAATACTCACCCGAAATCGATGAAACTGGCGTTACTTCTCGACGTAATCGCCCTGCAGACGTACGCATTTTTCACAACGCTGACGTCATGATTCCATGGCAGCTGCGAGGGCTTCTTTAGGAGTCTGTTTTGACCAGTGGAAAATCGTTGAAGCAATAGCAGCACGGCTGGTGAATGTGCGGCCACGGAGAGTGTCTTTCATTGTTGGAAAAAGCCAAAAGTCACTAGGAGCCAGGTCAGGTGAGTAGGGAGCATGAGGAATCACTTCAAAGTTGTTATCACGATGAAACTGTTGCGTAACGTTAGCTCGATGTGCGGGTGCGTTGTCTTGGTGAAACAGCACACGCGCAACCCTTCGCGGACGTTTTTGTTGCAGTGCAGGAAGGAATTTGTTCTTCAAAACATTTTCGTAGGATGCACCGTTTACCGTAGTGCCATTTGGAACGCAATGGGTAAGGATTACGCCCTCACTGTCCCAGAACATGGACACCATCATTTTTTCAGCACTGGCAGTTACCCGAAATTTTTTTGGTGGCGGTGAATCTGTGTGCTTCTATTGAGCTGACTGGCGCTTTTGTTTCTGGATTGAAAAATGGCATCCACGTCTCATCCATTGTCACAACCGACGAAAAGAAAGTCTCATTCATACTGTCGTTGTGCATCAACATTGCTTGGCAATATGCCACACAGGCAGCCATGTGGTCGTCCGTCAGCATTCGTGGCACCCACCTGGATGACACTTTTCGCATTTTCAGGTCGTCATGCAGGATTGTGTGCACAGAACCCACAGAAATGCCAACTCTGGAGGCGATCTGTTCCACAGTCATTCGGCAATCCCTCAAAACAATTCTCTCCACTTTCTCGATGATGTCGTCAGACCGGCTTGTGCGAGCCCGAGGTTGTTTCGGTTTGTTGTCACACGATGTTCTGCCTTCATTAAACTGTCGCACCCACGAACGCACTTTTGACACATCCATAACTCCATCACCACATGTCTCCTTCAACTGTCGATGAATTTCAATTGGTTTTACACCACGCAAATTCAGAAAACGAATGATTGCACGCTGTTGAAGTAAGGAAAACGTCGCCATTTTAAGTATTTAAAACAGTTCTCATTCTCGCCGCTGGCGGTAAAATTCCATCTGCCGTACGGTGCTGCCATCTCTGGGACGTATTGACAATGAACGCGGCCTCATTTTAAAACAATGCGCATGTTTCTATCTCTTTCCAGTCCGGAGAAGAAAAATCGAAGGCCTTAGAACTTGAATGCACCTCGTAGACCAGCTCCTGGCGGTGGCGGCGGCTAGCTTTAGGCGAGGCTGAGTCAGCCAGATCATGTTGATAGCTTGTGTGGGGCAGTTCTCACAGTGGGCAGCAGACGTAAACAAACACTGCTACACCAGAGGGACAAGTATGTGCATTCGTTCGCCCCAGCTTTGTTATAACTAGCCTTCTCTTTGGGGCCTGCAGTTGTTGCAGGCAGCTGATATGGGGCAATCCTGATATGGGGCAATCCATGTCACCAACGCGAGACAGCCTGGCACTTGTACAATACTATGTCGATACTAGTCTCGCCCAGGCAGCGTGACTCTGCAGCAGCTAGCTCGTCTGCCTTCCCGCCGGTTAATAAAGCCTCTAGGAGTTCAAATGTGTATGAAACCTTATGGGACTTAACTGCTAAGGTCATAAGTCTCTAAGCTTACACAGTACTTAACCTAAATTATCCTAAGGACAAACACACACACCCATGCCAGAGGGAGGACTCGAACCTCCGCCGGGACCAGCCGCACAGCGTCCTAAACCGCTCGGCTAATCCCGCGCGCCCTGCCTCTAGGAAAGATGTTGGCGCAACACTACTCCAGTTTCTTAGAATATTTGGTCGACCAGATCTCAGGCCGTTACTAAATCTATGCATAATTTACACATTACATAGTTTGAATGTTGTAGGAAAGTTCTATAGAACGTAAATTCTTTGGGTTAAAGGTAAACACTCACTGAAAAGCAAAGCGATGAATTATCGATTGACGTAATCCAACGTATTTACAGTACGTAGTTTACATTGAATATTTTTATTTTATACTTTATTTATACTTTTAACGTAGTTGTCTATACTAATCCAGTCCAGCTCACAGTCGGTGATACCTGGTGAACTTACAACTAATTAAAAGCTCTATAGGTGTCCCACGCAGTCGGGGTGTAGTGGACGGGAATTTCGAGAAGGTTGGTGCTTCTCCGCCGTAGATAGAGACTGCACAAGTGAGAACCAGGATCACGATGGAACTTGTGGTTGAGATACCTGTCACTATAATACTGAGGTGGTGTCTACACGATACTACTGAACGTGTTAAGGCATTTGTTCCCCTCTAATCCACACCTTTTGCGCTCCTGTAAGCTCGTCTGAAGACTGAGTTGGGCGCAGTCGAAGGTTCCAATTAGGTAGCTCAGAGTTTCAGCAGGTAACATTCCAAAAAGTTAGTCGGACAAGTACAGTAGCAGATACTTTAGCTTCAGAAGTACAGTTCCTGTTATAGCTGCTGTCATTACTTCGTAGTAACGGTAAAATTCCATCACGTCACTGAGACGCTGTACACCCGCTGAAGGACTTCGGCGCAACCAGCCTGCGCAACCGGAGAAATACACTCACTGACCGCAACTGGTGGGGCGCTCCAAGGCTTGCTTTCGGCGGCGCTGTTTCCCGAGCGTTGCTTTACCTGTAGAGCCATCAGCAAGGAGAGGTCACCTGCCATTAGACGGGCAGTGCGTGGGTTCCGTGCCACATTCCTCGACCTGGATTCCATCAACTGGATTCGCCGCTGACATATTACTTTGGACTGGCATCGGCTCCGTTCGGATAGTAAGAAATGGAGATCAATTTTACCAGAAGAGCAATTGTATTTTAGGAACCTGTTATGTGGATCGTAGTTGGGTAATTGAAAGTGATAGGGAGATAGTGTTGAGTGGTAATGTACTAGATCAGAACCAGTTTATTACAATTTAAACAGAATTTCTTCAACCAAGCAAAAACTTTCACCCTAAACAAACTCTGAGACAAGCTTAAAGCATATCAGGTGGGAGGGGGTCGGTGAATGACGCGACTGTGCCCCAGCATCCTTGTTACACATGGCCGCTATAAGTTGACTCCTGTAGATCGTAATAAGTTTTGGGAAGTTGAGTCTTAAATTAGGAGACTGGCTAGGGAGATGCCTTTAACCACCTTATAAGATCCCACGAATCTAGTTACCAGTTTTGGAGTTGACCTCCCGCGTCACTTTACTTTGTGCGCAGAAGTTCTCCAAAAACACCATATTACCTACCTGTAACGAAACAGGACGTCCCCAATGATCATAGCGTCTTACTTCTACACGACAACTGAATGCTTTTCGTTGTAACCTCCCTTTTTTATTATCACCATGTAACGCCGGAAATGCATATCCTCGTATTTCCATCTATTGTACTATAATTTTTTTTCCTTATTTTGTTACCTGAATATATGACGTTTCTGTGTCTTTGTATATTGTAATTGTTTTACTATTTGTATATATATGCATTTATGTCGATGTATAATTGGTTTGTTGTGTAAAGATTATTTGTATTTTTACCCTGGGTCTGGCCTAGGGAAAACTATGCTATCGAACGAATACATCGAGAGATCGTGTGGAGAACCAAAGTGTTTAGGATCTTTGGTAGTGTTAACTCTGCCGCGTGGAGCGCGGGCAGAGCAGAGGGAGTCTGGCTGGGGTGGTGCAGTGGAGCAGGTGTGTTGTGTGAAGCTCCCGCGAGTTGCCGCGCTTTCGGGGTTTGTCAGCATGTAATTGCACTCGACTTGCGATGATAGTTTACGACATGGTGTCGCGGACGGGAAGCATTAGCTGGCGCACATCAAGAGCCCGTTACGTCTGGTGACCGTGTCGAGAAGAAGGCGCGCCAACATCCAGCTTCTGCAACAGCGACGCCCGACAATGAGTGACTGTCGCCACCTCCTCGATCGACGGCTTCAAACCTTCAATCAGCCAACAAGGAAGACTGGAAGCACGTAAAGTTTTAGAACTGTATGGCAGACCTCAGCGTTTCAAACTTTTAAAATTGTTGCATCACAAAATTACAGCAACTTAGCATGAACCTTTGTTGCTCACTGTCCCAATCGCATTGCCAAGCAGGGTCCCTTTCTTTTCCGAAATGAGCCCGAGTGTCGTTGAAATTCAAACGCCAGCATCATTCGATTTCACTGCTTTAATTTCAAAGTTCAGTTAAGGTATTCATAGCTGGCTACAATATTTAGATCGCACAAGCACAAATTAAGAGTGCGAGTTTTGTTACCGTATTTTAGTTACCTGTGACTGCAGCTCAGCTTGGTACGTACTAAATTTTACTAGTTAATTGTTCAGAATCATTTAATTCAAGTTCAAAGTTAAATCTCTTATTTCTAAATTGCGTAGATTCAAGTAGCTTTTGAAATGATTGTTGAAGTAGTCCATGACTAACCTTATTTTACTGAATTTCGATGAGCTTCAGAAAGATAGCTCACTATTAACTTCAGTCACTAAATTAACTTTCGATTTTCCGGTTTTATTAATTATTTTGCTAAATTAAGTCAGAGTGTAGCGAAATTTATTACTTCTGACAAACTTTCAGTTTTCACACTCCACGTGTCAACCTTTAGTTGCCACGCTTCTAGTGCTAATTATATGTGTAATAACCTTTCTTTTTTCAGTTACTATAGTACTTGTCCTTAGGACTGGCGACCGTAATTTCCCCCAAATCTCAAATATCTAATTACCGCTAGTTAATTGTTAACGTAACGGCCGCACATTTACTTTCTTTATTAACTTTACTCCTTTTCAAAATTAATTTCCACCAGTTTCATTTGCATTTTTCCTTTCATTTAGATGTAACCCTTTCCTCCCTCTTTACCGACAAATTGACTTCGGTGACGATTGCTTTTTCCCAAATTTCCATTAGGTACACGTGGTTTAATTTTTCACTGTCATTAAGGTCTATAAGTGAGGGGGAGGTTACAACCGTATCACAATCCTTCGAGAGCAAATCATTGATCCTCAGTATGTTTGAGAGGGATGAGTTTACTGTGAAAGTGAACATCAAGTTATCAAAACTCGTTTTGAGGGCTACATGAATAGAGCTGTTCAATGCAAAATTTAACCACCCGCTTGATTGATCTCACTTTGTCTGTAATTGTGAATGAAAGATAGTAAGAGCCAAGTTCAAACAGCGGATCACCTACTCGGTGAAAGACGGTTGATGATAGTAGGGCATTGTTATGTGACATATGCCTGTGTTAATTCCTTTGAGACAAATGCCGGAGCATTATTACTCACTAATGCTACGGATGGACCAAAAAGAGAAAATATCTGAGTCAGATGTTCAGACATTGCTCTAGTTGCTTCTGACTTGCTCAACATTAGCAACACAAATAAGGGAAAGACACCGACTATCACAAATAAATAGCTGTTCCCTTGCCTAGTGCGCAGTAAGAAACCAAGATCATAGACAAAAATTTTGTGCACTGAACTTTTCTCCCAGGTTGAAGCAAGTTCTCCTCTACTAGCATTCTGATTAGGTTTTGATTTACTACAGTGCTGACACTGATTCTCTAATTTCCGAACATCTCCACACAGACCAGGCCATTCCGAGTGTTGCTTCACCTTCATAATAGTTTCATATGTATACCCCAAATGACTGTCACATAACGACCGATGAAAATATTAGAACAAGGCAGAAACCAACTCCTCTGGACGACATAGCTTCGAAAGCAAAGTGTCCCATTTTTAAGAAAGTATCCTGAAAATTCTCTCCCTTTTCTGAGATGCTGCTTAATCGTATTTAACTCAGGATCTCCGTCCTGCCGCTGCCCTAAAGGCTGAAATCTACCCTATCACTGTTCCCACGCAAACATGCCCCTAGATACTTTCGTTGCATTCCCCAGACTCAGCCTCCACAGAAAACGTTCTGCTTAGGACATCGTCTTCTTGATTTTTAGTACCCTTTACGTGATGCGCTCGAAAATGGAACGCCAAAATCCTTACCGTCCATCTCGCTAAACGTACAATCTTACGTGGTCAGGCCAGAACCCACAACAGTGCTTGACTGTCTGCCTCCAGGTGAAATAACTTACACTCAAACTCCAACTTAAAACGCTCCAACCCGAACAATGGCGCCAGTGCCTCTAACTCTCATACTCAATTCTTTGCCTCTGCAGAAGACAAAGATCTAGAAGCTTAACGCGATGGGTCGTCTTTCCTCTTCACTTTCCTGCAGGAGTACCACAGCAATTACTGAGTTCGAAGCATCGGTTTGAAGAACGAAATCCTCAACATCATGTACGGCTAACACTGCTTTCAGAGCTTCAAAAGATGCATTCTGAGATTCATCCCATTTAAAAACATCCTTCACAGCTCAATTCGTTGAGGGGTGCTGCCATCTAAGCGAAGTAATGGGCATATTTTCCAAAAAACTTGGCCGCGCCGATAAACATCGCAATTTCTTTCTTATTCTTGGGCTCAAGCGTCTAATTTACAACTACGGTTGAAGTTATATGACCTAGGAAGGAGATCTCCTCCACTGACGGTTTAATGGGTAGTCCTGCCAGCTACATGGTCCAGGTTGTCTTCAAACGTTTTGCTATAAATAACAACATCATCTAAATAATTGTATACGCTTTTGAATTTTAAATCAGCCAAAATAGAATCTAAAAGTCAGGATAAGACTGCAGTTCCCGTGGCCAATCCAAAAGTGACTCGCTTGTACTCAAATAAATTCCAGTCCGTAGAGAATGTGGTCAATGGTTTGGACTCTTCTGCAAGTGTTATCCTTAGTTCAGATCAAGAACTGAAAATTAGTATGTCCGCAAGAACCAGGTAAAACAGTCATGCATATTTGGAAATAGGACTGATTCTAAGATCTCTGTCTGAATCAGCTGATAGTAGTCCACCACCGGACGATAGCATGACCACCCACGTTGAGTATCAAAAATATTTGGGACGCATAAGGTGAGACGGATGGATGGATGACGCCATTAGCCAGTTGCAGATCGATTATCTTTCTAAGTCTTTCAACTTTTGATGGTGACAATCGGTAAGGCGATTGCCGCGCTGGCACCCTATGATAACTTCCCGATCAATATAATTCAAAAGACACCTGGTATGTTTAAAACAATCACACCCTAACAAAATCTCGGTACTCAAACCCTGTGTACAGTGAACTCCATCACCGAAAACCATAGCCGAATTCTTAAATGAAACGCCACATTCCCGACAATGGGAAGCCAACATGAGATTTTTGAAGTATGGGGAATTTATAAATTTGGCCAAACCTGCGATACCAGGTCACATCAGTCAAAGAGAGGTTGCTCCCAGAATCTAAAAAGGAACAAACAAGTTCGTGGCCTATAGTGGCTTGGGAGCACGCTCTGATTTTCTAGTTCTTTTGATCAATCGGCTAATCCTCATAGCAGTATGCATGGCTCTGGCGTCAACTTTGATTTCGTTTTTCTCGTGCCATCGGATAATCGTGCATTAATTTTTCATCTTTCTTGCATTGAAATATGCTCCTCTCCTAGTCGTTCTATTTCCTGGTGGAAGTTTCCTCTCTGGAGCTTTCCCACCCATTAAATCAGTATTACCAGCAGTGGGATCACACTTTACATCGTAAAGGAAACCTCTCGATGGTTGCTACTAATTCATCTAAATCGGAAAAGCTTTGTGGTTTATTTGCAAAAAGCACCCGGGGCCGGACCTCAGAAAGCATCTCCTTTGCAATACTGTTCACAATCTCTTCCTCAAGCATCTTAAGACATAAAGCAGCAACAGTCATCCCAACTTCCTTCTTGTATTGGGCCAAGCTATCCTTATGCCCTTGGACATGAAAAACATAATGATTAACAAGTTCAACACGGAAACGACTAGAGAAGTAACAGCCTGTGATGCAACGACATTCATTCCGTGTTTCCATCAGCAGTCACTCTATTTATTTTGACCTGATACAAGAGATATACGGCCAGGAATATCAAGGACTCTGTAAGTTGCAATACCATAGGCTGATTTTTCAATTGGATCAGCTCTTTTTCTTTTCTTTTTCTATTGGGTCATCAGTCTTCTGACTGGTTTGATGCGGCCCACCAAGAATTCCTCTCCTGTGCCAACCTCTTCAACTCAGGTACCAATTGCAACCTATGTACTCAATTATTTGCTGAATATATTCCAATCTCTGTCTTCCTCTACAGCTTTTGCTCATGGAAGTCATTCCCTGGTGTCTCAGCAGGTACTATCATCCTGTCTCTTCTCCTTGTCAGCACGTTCCATATATTCCTTTTCTCTCCGATTCTGATCAGAACCACCTCATTCCTTACCTAACCAGTAAATCTTATTTTCAACATTCGCCTGTAGCACCACATCTCAAATGCTTGAGTTCTCTTATGTTCCGGTTTTCCCACAGTCCAACATTGACTAGCATACAAAGCTGTGCTCCAAACGTACATTCTCAGAAATTTCTTCCTAAAATAAGGCCTATGTTTGATACTAGTAGACTTCTCTTGGCCAGGAATGCCCTTTTTGAAAGTGCTAGTCTGTTTTTGAGGTCCTCATTGCTCCGTCCGTCACGGGTTCTTTTGCTGCCTAGGTAGCAGAATTCCTTAACTTCTTCTACTTCGTGACCATCAATCCTGACGTTAAATTTCTCGCCCTTCTCAGTTTTGCGAATTCTCGTTACATTCGCCTTTCTTCGATTTACTTGCAATCAATATTCTGTACTCATTAGACTCTTAATTCCATTCAACAGAACATGTAATTCTTCTTTACTTTCCTTCAGGTTAGCAATGTTATCAGAGCAATCGTATCATTGATATCCTTTCATCTTCAATTTTAATTCCACTCCTTAACCTTTCTTTTATTTCCATAATCACTTCTTTGATTTACAGATTGAACAGTAGGGGTGAAAGATTACATCTCTGTCTTACACCCTTTTTAATTCGAGGACTTCGTTCTTGGTCGTCCATTCTTATTATTTCGTCTTGCCCCTTGCACATATTACATATTATCCATCTCCCCCTATAGCCTACCCCTGTTTTTCTCAGAATTTCGAACACTTCGTGTCCTTGGACACTGTCGAACGCTTTTTCCAGGTCGACAAATCCTATGAACGCGTCTTGATTTTTCATTAGTCTTGCTTCAGTTATCAACGGCAAAGTCAGAATTGCCTCTCTGGTTCCTCTACTTTTCCTAAAACCATACTAATCGTCAACTAACACATCCTCAATTTTCTTTTCCGTACTTCCGTATGTTATTCTTGTAAGTAACGTGGATGTATGAGCTGTTAAGCTGTTTGTGCGATAATACTCGCACTTGTCTGCTCTTACAATCTTTGGAATTTTATGGGTGATATTTTTCCGAAAGTCATATGGTATGTCCCCGGAGTCATACATTCTATACACCAACGCGAATAGCCGTTTTGTTGCCCTTTCTCCAATGATTTTAGAAATTCTGATAGAATGTTATCTATCCCTTCTGCCTTATCTGACCGTAAGTCCTCCAAAGCTCTCTTAAATTCTGGTTCTAATACTAGATCCCCTATCTCTTCTAAATCGACTCTTGCTTCTTCTTCTCACCACGTAACCCAAAACTTCCCCCTCACAAAGGACTTCAGTGTGCTCTTTCTACCTAGTTGCTTTCTCCTCTGTATCTAACACTGAAATTTCCGCTGCACCTTTAATGTTACCATCCTTGCTTTTAATTTCACTGAAGATTTTTTTGACTTTCCTATATGCTGAGTCAGTCCATCCGACAATCATTTCTTTTTCGATTTCTTACATTTTTCGTGCAGCCATTTCGTCTTAGCTTCCCTGCTCTTCCTATTTATTTCGTTCCTCAACGACTTGTATTGCTGTATTCCTGAATTTCCCTGAACGTGTGTGTTCTTGCTTCTTTCATCGATCAACTGAAGTATTTCTTCTGTTATCCATGGTTTCTTCGCAGTTACCTTCTTTGTGCCTATGTTTTCCTTTCCAACTTTTTAGAGATGTCCATTCCTCTTCAACTGTTCTGCCTGCTAAGCTATTCCTTATTGCTGTATCTATAGTCTTAGAGCACTTCAACCGTGTCTCGTCATTCCTTTGTACTTCTGTATCCCAGCATATTGATTCTTCCCGACTAATGTCTTAAACTTCAGCCTACTCTTCATCACTATTATATTGTGATCTGAGTCTATGTCTGCTCCTGGATATGCCTTACAAATCTCGTATCTGATTACGGAATCTCTGTCTGACAATGATGTGATTTAACTGAAATCTTCCCGTATCACCTGGCCTTTTCCAAGTATACTTCCCCCTCTTGTGATTCTTGAGCAGAGTACTCGCTATTACTAGCTGAAATTTATAAGATAACTCAATTAGACTTTCTCCTCTCTCATTCCTTGTCACAAGCTCCTATTCTCCTGTAACTTTTCCTTCTACACCTCTCCCTACAACTGCATTCCGGTCCCCCGTGACTATTAGATTTTTATCTCCGTTTACATACCGTATTACACTTTCAATATCCTCATATACCATCTCTATCTCTTCATCTTCAGCTTGTGATGTCGGCCTGTCACTAAACTGTTCGCGATAACATATGCTGTGCCCTGTCTGCTTATTCATAACGAATCCTGTTGCCATATCATCCCTTGTTGTGCTGCTGTTGATATTACCCTATACTCAGATGACCATAAATCCTTGTCTTCTTTCCATTTCATTTCACTGGCCCCTATTATAGCTAGATTCTGCCTTTGCATTTCCCTTTTCAGATTTTCAGCATACCCTACCACGTTCAATCTTTTGACATTCAACGCCCCGACTCGCAGAACGTTATCCTTTCACTGGTTATTTAATCTTTTTATTTTCATGGTCACCTGCGCATTGGCAGTCTCCTCCCAGAGATCGGAATGGGAGACTAATGTGGATTTTTTTTCCCAATGGACAGATCATCATGACACTTTTTGAGTTATACGCCACATGTCCTATGGATACACATTATGTGTCTTGAATGCAGTGGTTTCCATTGCCTTCTACATCCTTACGGCGTTGATCATTTTTCATTCTTCCGTCTTTAGGGGCAGTTTCCAACCCCAAGGACAAGAGAGTGCCCTGAACTTCTTTCCCTCATCCGTCCTCTTTGACAAGTCCTTGGCAGAAAAAGGGTGACTTTTATGCCGGAAGTCTTCAGCTGACAATGCTAATTATTAATTAAAATTAAGCCGTGGAGGGTTTCGAACTCGGGACCGAGAGCGTCTTAGTCAAACTAGAAATCCTCTGAATTACAGATAGAAGAGGAATGTGCAGTTTATAAAACAAGTTCCAAGTATGTAAATTATCCCCCCCCCCCTCCTGCACACACTTTCCTCATATCACCACTTTCCTCAGAACTAGAACTCTCTTTCTTAACTGCATTAATTTGCCCTGTCGATATACTTCGTTTGGGCGGCAACTTCATTACTGTCTCATATGGTACATCGATTTCCGGTTTCTGCTTGGTATCAGACTTAATGACTCTGAGGCCTTGAACATGGTTAACGAGGTGATTTAACTGCACCTGAAAACGAAATATTTGCGTGCAGGTGGGGACGCTACTAAGTAGCAACTGGAGGTTGGCTTGTTCGCTGTCCGGAGACTGTCACAAACAGGCATCACTCGCCTCCCTTACGCTGGCGGTTGTACAACCAACCCACACGTTAGCGCCCTAAGCAACGGCTGTGCCAGCACGGCTACACTGCTTCCTGTCTTCTCCTCAAAGATAATGAGTTCATATTGTAGCTGGTCTTTAGGAAGATTGGAGTGCTGATTCCTGATCCACCATTTATTTCTCAGAACGCCTGTACAGCAAACTGTATAAAACAATCCAAAAAAATTCTAATCCCAGCACTAGATAGGATCAGAACCCAGCCACTTGATTACTGGCACGTTGTGCTACCACTGAGAGTGGTAGGGACCTGGTGTTGAGTGGCAAGGCACTATACCAGAAGATGTTTATTCTTATTTAAGCAAACCAGTTTATCTAAATAAGCAGAAATATAGATAAGAGCCGGCCTCTGTGGCCAAGCGGTTCTAGGCGCTTCAGTCCGGAACCACGCTGCTGCTACGGTCGCAGGCTCGAATCCTACCTCGGGCATGGTTGTGTGTGATGTCCTTAGGTTAGTTAGGTTTAAGTAGTTCTAAGTCTAGGGGACTGATGACCTCAGATGTTAAGTCCCATAGTACTTAGAGCCATTTCCACCATTTTTAGATAAGAACAGAACATACCACCAGAATTTATTAACGAAACTTCTACGAAAGGATACTGGTGCAGAATTTACTAGTAAGAATCAACGCACTAATTTAATGACATCAACATTAAGTAGCACTGCCGTTTATATTCACAATTACACTTAAGGGAAGCAACCATTGGCACCACAGATTCGAACAATCCTTGCGCACCGAATTTGCTATAGTGATTTACCAAAGTTACTGCTGCGAAAATTTAATAAAATGATCAATGAGCAAGACAGCAGCTAGTTGCCAACTAGCTTTACTATTAATCTTGCAACGTACGAAAGGCAACTGTTGGCGGAATTTGATAAAGTGATCAATGAGCAAACAAGAAATTGCTATCTTGTTTTTCTGCTGTTACTAGAACTTAAGATAGGAAAAACTGTTGACAGTATTTAATAAAATGGCCAGGCAATTAAACAGCAACTGACCACCACATTTCCGGTTTCAACTTAAAGAAACCAACTTAAGGCAGAATTTAATAAAATTATCCAATGAGTTGAACAGCAAATATATACTAAGTTTAATGTTATACATATTGACACCAACTAATGGAAGGATTCAATACAATGATCCAATGAATTAAACAGTTAGACCAGACCAAATTAACTGTTACGCTTATAGAAATAAATTGGTTGCCGAAATCAATAAAATGATCCAATGAATGAAATGGCAACTGTCCATCAGATTTACTTAAAAGAACCAACTGGTGATAGAATGCAACAGATTCATCATTTCAGTGAGCAGAATAATAACTGTTACAACTGACAAAAAGCAGCTGGTGGTAGAACTTAATTGAATCAACGGTACCTATTACAACTTGTTGAACGCAACTAGTGGTAGAGTTTACATACAAGATCCCAGCTTCTGTATCAAAGAAAACAAAAATGAAGAATCTATTTATTTATTTCTTTAGTTATTTATTCATTTTTACAAGCTATACTTACACAGTACAGCCCACTTTCAGATGAAGTGACCGCTAGTCTACACAAGGTCCAGTAACGCACAATAAATTAAGATTTGACTACCATGTCACAGGAGTGACTTAAATTACATACGACTTTAATGAAGTTGCAGCATGCTCATGCTGGACAGGATGAGCAGCTTGGGTATTCAGTATTTTTATTTTATTCCAACATCCACACAGTTGCGACTGTAACAGATATTGGAAGGAAATAAAAATACTGAACACAGCATTGCCATTTTAACAGGATCCACCCTTAACACGACCCGACTTCGATTATAGTCCATACTCATAAGGTAAGGTTAATTAAAAATTATAGGTAGTATATCACTTAGTAGCCGACACGTTCGTACTCCTGACAAATTTTCGGGTAACCAGATCGGCGACCACAGAAACACCCAGAGTACATAACAATATTACAGTCATAAAAGAAAATGCTCGCCGTTTTTTCTGAGAATCAATGAGGAAACCAACAGCAGCCTCCAAGTAACCGATACCGCTAGTAGATGGTTGCCTTCATCATACAGTTGTTTTTCAGGGCTCAATAAGCCGTAATCTACAGGCAGCTGCTACTACCATGATCGGAACTGACTGATAGGTAGCAAAACCGCCACAACAACTGACGCAGACTCCCTACAGATATTGAAACTCGAAGCAGAAGTAAATGTTCAGTCATCACATCGGAACAAATTTCCCACCGGGCAATATTCAATGGCCAAACAGCAACTAGCGGAACATTGGAGCACCACAGATTAGCATTTGAAGCATAGTTGTTGCTCAAGCCTACGCCGGCCCCCGAAGTCACTGTTGTCGCTGGCAGCTCACTGCCGGTCCAGAAGTGACTAATTATAAGACGGCTGAGCACCACGGCAGTCCTTAAATCACATGTCATAAAGCGCGACCTTGCCTCCAGTGGCAGATTCACCAGTCGTTCCACTGCCACAACCAGCAGTGCTGCCAACCTGAGGCATCAGATCACAGAGAGCAAAAACAAAACACACTCTGCATGGCACAGAAGATTTGGAATATGAAAGAAATACACGGTAGTTATAATCAAAGTGATGGTTTTGCGAGTGCTGCAGCGCGGGCTGTAATACAGTGCAAGACTATGAAACATTATACGTATGTTCGTTAATCAGTGCACTCGCGAAGTATGCTGAAAAATTTAATATCCCACTTTCTGCCACCAGGTGAAAAAATGGCTCTCTAAGCAGTCAGAATGTGAAATGTTTCCTGTTTCGACATCAGCATGCTGTTGTTGCTTGGCAGCACATTTTGATTTCTTCTGTGAGGTGACTGTTGGTGCAAAGCGTTAATAAGTCTGAAGTTTCCCTCATGAAACACAACGGCTATGGAGGGAAAGAGAAGAAAGACAAAAAAAGAAAGACCGTACACTGTTGGTAAAGTTGTTTTATCAGAACGGCAACACAGTGCAGCATTGCAAAAATATCGCCGACAGGAACTGTCGTGAAGTGATGGCATGTGATTAAATGGTCTAAAGAATTTCATCAAGAAATATGAAGAAACAGTTGTGTTAGGTGGTGCATCTACGAGAGACAGACAAGCTATTCCCATGGCAGTGATTGATGAAGTTGCTGTAGCTATAATCGACGGTGCAGCACGAGCCTCAAATTCTGGGGTCAGTGCTCGAGCCGTGTCACGGGAATTTCCTCTCCTCTGGTCAACAGTTAAAAAGATTTTGCGGTGCATTTTACTCTCGTATCCCTACAAGACTTCAGAAAGTGCACCAAATGAAGCCCTAAGATAGGATACAACGCAGTAACTTTGCCTGTCGTATTTTGGCAAGCATGACATGGTGCCGAGAAACATTCTTTGAACGGACGAGGCACATTTCATTCTGCATGTTATCATGAGTGTACAGGACTGTGGCATATGAGGTTCCACTCCGCCATATGTGTAAGAACGTACATTGCACTCAGTTAACTGACTGTGTGGTGTGGTTTCACAAGCTCCTTCGTTCTTGGTCCGTTTTTCTTTGAGGAGATTACACCTCACAGACCCGTTAGGTGTAAAGTGACATCTGCACGTTATAAAGACCTCCTTGTGCAGCACGTGGAGAAACCTTCGTTAACGAACGCATCATTTCTAGGCAATATCAAGATGTGCGGCCTTCCAGATCCCCCGAGCTAAATCAGTGTGGGGATATCAGAAAATCGTGTCTGTCAGGGTGTGTCCAGACTCTCCCTGATCTAAATGATAGCATGCAATGACATATGGCTCTGATTACACCCCATATGCTGCGAGCAGTTGTTGTGTTGTGGATACAGCATGTTGATGAGCACGAGACCATATTAAACACATGTTATAACTTGCGACCATGTCCTAATAAACGGGTTAGGACCACCGCTATCGTGTGTTTGATCTTTGCTTCCCTTTTCCTGTATCCACACCACATCCTGACTGCTTATAGCACCGTTTTTTCACCTGGTGGCAGGAAGTGGAACGATTTTTTTTTTAGCATACTCCGCGAATGCACCGATTAATGAATGATTCTACGATGTTTCAACGTCCTGCAATGTACACGCCCCGCCTTGCAGCACTAGTAACAGGAGCTTTCATTGTAACCACCTGGTATCTTGAGGCTTGTACACAGGAGATAAGAGACCCGGTATGACGAGTGCAGGCGTCCGGACTCGCTTCAGCCGTTAGACACGGTTTACCTTAAGAACTTTTCGGCAGAAAGCAAGGCGGAATAGGTCACTTCTAAAATGTTACCAAGGTTTGTAGGGCCATACAAGGTGTTTCGAATAACGTCTTCTTTGAACTTCCTGATTCTCCCCCAGTAAACTAGTTAGGGCTCACATTACCTGGCTAAAGGTAACCACTGAGAACCAAAATGCTGGGAAGCTTCTCATATTTTGCTCCTTCTGCTTCCCATGCTCCAGCTTAAGGAGGGCAGAACTGCGCAATGCGCACACAACTAGGCAATAGGATCTACACTAGGTATGACAGTGATCCGTTGCCGGGATACTAGAGGACGCTTCGTCGTAAGGATGCACCCATAAACAGCGGCGGACGGTATATGAGCCCATCACCCTCTGTCTGGTAGGGTGAACCAGCCCGCTGCAGTACCAGTTAGAGGTCCGTGTTGATTCAGGGCGTTTGAATGTTCCGCGCTGGTTGAACACCGCTGAAGGGCGGCCGTCTCGCCTGCGGAGTGTTGTCGGCATCACCAGGTAGGTTGAAAACTTGTCTGTCTGCTGCCCGACCACTGAAGGAAACAAACCTGCTTGGGGAGTTATTGCCTGCCCACATCGTGGAGTATGGTGTGATCCTTTGGTAACAAACATTAAATTTCGTGCTCTGTCGTGGCATCCTGATTCACTCCGTGCCTACTTAATATTTGTGTCATTACACCGCTCTTGTGTTAAGAACTAAAGGCACCCTCTGTTGTGTTGATACTGACTGCGGGGAACATACATTAAGTTAAAGATTTGTTATCGATTCACCACGTTACTAAGTAGTGTGGCTCTTTTGCGACGTGCTTAAGATGTACTTTCTGTTATATTTTCATTTTTGTGTAGATTACTGTCGTGCTCTTTTGTCTCATATCTGTCCGTGTTTTTAAGGCGTTGGCGTGTTTTTTTAGGCACCTATTGTTTAGGTTACTTACAATTTGCTTGCCTCACATATTATCTAATGTCTTTCATTTTATGAAAATAATGTGCATCCGGCTTATTTTGCCATTACTTTCAGTGCTTGTTAACCATATTTTACGCATTGGTTTTTAAAACTGAATAGCATTTACTTCTGCCCTTATGTGTGCTTAATGTGTTATTATCAGGGACCTCACCGTACACTCGCCATATTTCGAAATACGAGTGACAAAAGAGATCCTTTCTGATAAAGAAGCTGGCCAGCTGAGTATATTAGATCTATATTACTTCCCATCTGCGGTTGTTTGAAATAATCCTCTATTTTTTTTCGTCTATCTTACCATGCTGCGCGTTGGGACTCGCCCACTCTGTCTGTATATAAGAGCGGCTACTACAGTTGTCTGCTGCCCTGAGGGTCAGCAATTGTCACGCTAATAATTTTTGAGTTGTTCAACTTATACGTGGTTTGTTTTGAAAAAAAGTGTGTCCTTAAGCGATTATGTAAACCTAAGACACATCGCCCCAAGCAGTCGTTTATTACAAGTCCACACTGCTGTTCTGCCGGTCCAATGTACCGCAGAAATGCAGGAACCTGTTATATAGTTGCATACGGACTTCCCGTATTTTCACGAAATTTCAGGAGAAACTCTGGCCGCTAATTCAACGCATGTCTTTCTTTAAAATGCTGTTAAATTTCCTTGTAAGAAATATTTTAAATGTTGGTTCTGGCTACAATTTTAGTTTTAGTATTTGCGTTCTTAGTCTGTAACTGTTCTCGGGATTCTGATTGCAACAGTTAACCTCACTTAATTTTTTTTTTTTTTTTGGATGGGGGGTGGGGGGTTAGGGAGGGGGGAATTATCTAAATTGTACGTGATTATATGATTTTCTTTCTATTGTTTAAGTGAGGAAACATCATTTACAGGCGTTCTGTAATCTGAGTTCCACCTACTCTTTACTTGTTGACTGTGTCGTAAATTTATAGCTACTAACAGGGTACTTGCATTTTAGGAGCATTTCAGGCAAACCTTACAGCACCTTCACCAATTGTAAACCTACTTACGTGGCCTCTGGCTATTAATTCAGTATATGTCTTTGTTTTAAAATACTCTTTGCCTCCTTGTATGAGAAAATTTGAGATTTGGTCCTGGCTATAATTTCAGTTTTAGTATTTATGTCCTTAATCTGTAACTGTCCTCAGTATTCTCACTGCCACCACTTGCTTCAGTGCGAAAAGCCGTTAATGCAGTTGCTAAGAATAACTTTGGATTTGCCTTGCACCGTTACCTTGTTAACTGTACCGTACTGTATTGTACTACACCTGCTTGCATCTTAAAGTCTTTTGGCTTACCAATGAGGTATCTGTAATTGTGCCTTAACTCCAATCAGCAGTTGGAAAGTTTGCCAAACTTTTTAACAACCACAGCCTAATAATATGGGTGATTTATAACTCACTTGTACTGCGACTGAGGAAGACACTTGTCATTTGCCCTTAAGCCGTTTCGTTTCGTGTTTTTTCTTGGCTTGTTACATTTTGGTCACTACTTGCATAGCAAGTTTTTTTTTAACTTTATAATTTTTAGCATTCTGTCATTCCATTATTGGCGTTTTTTTTCTAATTGTTAATATTCTGACAGTTTTTAATGAACTGTTGATAAAATATATTTTATTTTGTGGTCTTTGTACCTTTCCATTCCCCAACTAGCTCCCTACTGCGACAACAAATTAAATACGTTTTGAAATAGAAGTTACCGGGACCAACAAAATTTTCCTAGCATACGTAGCATTTTAGTGGTCAGAGAATTCTGTACCTGAAGGATGAAAATTATATTCCAAATGGATTTAGTATATTACACAGGACTTAAACCTGCATAGCGCGGAATATTTACAAACGCTGCGCGACACAGAGCCTCATGTCTACTTGTCTGTAGAGTGTATTGTTTCATGTGATTCTAAAAAATATCAGCTGAATTAACTACTAAAATACATCGTATATTCCTAAGTACTCTATCCTCTAGGTACAATACTGTGTCCTGTTGATGATATGCGGTCTGTGAAGGTTAGCTTACCCAGGAAGCTTTAATATCGTATAAGAAGAGATACGAATGAAGATCACAATGACTAGGAAACTGAACTCCTTTTCGAGAGGTCTGTGGATAAACCTGTCCAAACTGAAGTTTTTGTGGTTCCACTAAATCATTAATCTGAATAAGCACCGGGCGATATTCTTCGCCAGCTATGTTCAATTGCACAAGTGCTCCCTCTCTAATGAACAAGCTGCTGATGAGCGTTGCATACCAACTGACCTACATTATTTTTACTCCTAGGAGATAAGAAAAGGTCATTGTGATAGTTACCGAAGTATACGATGATTTTTTTAAATTGAATTGAGTAAACGTCATTTCAGCTGCACTCAGTAATGAATGTCACACAGTCTACAGTTACAGTTCTCTCGGGGAACCAAATTATTTTTCCGTCTCCCGCAAATAATTAAATTTTCGAACTGCTTTGGTGCTATTGGTGCTAAGAGAGAGAAATAACAATAGATCGAAGTGATAGAACAGGATTTTGAGCAGATGTACAAATATGTATCTACCAAGCACGATCGTCAAATGTAATGAAGCCTATTCAGTTTCTTCTCATTACGGAGTTTTAGTTTCACGCACTCTTACATGTCAGTAAGTCATCGGCGATGTATTTCCTTTGCAACTAAGTTCTTGGCAGATGTATTGCCAGATATGTCAGCATTCAGCGAACAGTGCTTTTGTAAACCAAAGGATAGTCCAACAGTAGCGAATGTCGTTGTGGTCTTTGGTCCAAAGGTTACCATGATGCACCTCTCTTCGCTAGTCTATCACGCAATCCCCTTCATCTTTGCGTAAGTACTGAAATCTACCTACATATAAACCTGCTTATTGTGTGATGTCGTTACGAAAGTAATGCCTCCTATTTTTTGTGGTGACTTTGGAAGTCCGCGCCAGATGTCACTGGTGTCGCGCTAATGCTTGAACCTTTCTCTTTCCTTTGCAGGTGATTCCGTTGTTCTACCGTAGTTGGTGCCAGCAGAGGAGTATTCCAAAATGGTGTCTGGTATGGACGCGCATATAAAACAGCGATGTGTGATTTAATTCCACACTGCTGAAGAAATTGCACCGACTGGAATCCATCGACGCTTGCTAAAGGTATATGGAGGCGATAAAACAGATGTGGTCAACGTGAGGCGACGGGTACGTCATTTCCAAGGTGGTGAAGAGGGTGTGCATGACAAGCCACGGACCGGTCGACCCTGCACAGCTGTCATCCCTCACAATGAAGAGCGTCTTGTACAACTCTTTCGTGCTGATTGATGGAAAATGACCAGAGAATTGCGTGCAAAGCTGAATGGCGGCTGTAATGCCCTGGAAAAATGTTGGATCATCTTGGTTATCACTAAGTCTGTACGAGATTTTTCTGTTTAGCAAAAGTGACAAAAAGCAGATTACAGCGTACCTGACGGCTCAACACAAAAGTTTTGTCTCAAGTACAGATAGTGTTGAGGATCAGTGGCCAAAGTTCAAAACCATCGTACAATATGCGTTAGATGAGTATGTGCCAAGCAAGATCGTAAGAGATGGAAAAGAGCCACCGTGGTACAACAACCGAGTTAGAAAACTGCTGCGGAAGCAAAGGGAACTTCACAGCAAACATAAACATAGCCAAAGCCTTGCAGACAAATAAAAATTACGCGAAGCGAAATGTAGTGTGAAGAGGGCTATGAGAGAGGCGTTCAATGAATTCGAAAGTAATGTTCTATGTACTGACTTGGCAGAAAATCCTAAGAAATTTTGGTCTTACGTCAAAGCGGTAGGTGGATCAAAACAAAATGTTCAGACACTCTGTGACCAAGATGGTACTGAAACAGAGGATGACAGACTAAAGGCCGAAATACTAAATGTCTTTTTCCAAAGCTGTTTCACAGAGGAAGACTGCACTGTAGTTCCTTCTCTAGATTGTCCTACAGATGTCAAAATGGTAGATATCGAAATAGACGACAGAGGGATAGAGAAACAACTAAAATCGCTCAAAAGAGGAAAGGCCGCTGGACCTGATGGGATACCAGTTCGATTTTACACAGAGTAAGCGAAGTAACTTGCCCCCCTTCATGCAGCGGTGTACCGTAGCTCTCTAGACGAGCGTAGCGTTCCAAAGGACTGGAAAAGGGCACAGTTCATACTCGTTTTCAAGGGGGACGTCGAACAGATGTGCAGAACTATAGACCTATATCTCTAACGTCGATCAGTTGTAGAATTTTGGAACACGTATTATGTTCGAGTCTAATGACTTCTCTGGAGACTAGAAATCTCTATAGGAATCAGCATGGGTGTCGAGAAAGACGGTCGTGTGAAACTCAGCTCGCGCTATTCGTTCACAAGACTCAGAGGGCCATAGACACGGGTTCACAGGTAGCTACCGTGTTTCTAGACTTCCGCAAGGCGTTCGATACAGTTCCCCACAGTCGTTTAATGAACAAAGTAAGAGCATATGGACTATCAGACCAATTGTGTGATTGGATTGAGCCGTTCCTAGATAACAGAACGCAGCATGTCATTCTCAATGGAGAGAAGTCTTTCGAAGTAAGAGTGATTTCAGGTGTGCCGCAGGGGAGTGACATAGGACCGTTGCTATTCACAATATACATAAATGACCTTGTGGATGACATCGGAAGTTCACTGAGGCTTTTTGCATATGATGCTGTGGTGTATCGAGAGGTTGTAACAATGGAAAATTGTAATGAAATGCAGGAGTATCTGCAGCGAATTGACGCATGGTGCAGGGAATGGCGATTGAATCTCAATGTAGACAAGTGTAATGTGCTGCGACTACATAGAAGGATAGATCCCTTATCATTTAGCTACAAAATAGCAGGTCAGCAACTGGAAGCAGTTAATTCCATAAATTATCTGGGAGTAGGCATTAGGAGTGATTTAAAATGGAACGATAATATAAAGTTGATCGTTGGTAAAACAGATGCCAGACTGAGATTCATTGTAAGAATCCTAGAGAAATGCAATCCGAAAACAAAGGAAGTAGGTTATAGTACGCTTGTTCGCCCACTGCTTGAATACTGCTCAGCAGTGTGGAATCCATACCAGATAGGGTTGATAGAAGAGATAGAGAAGATCCAACGGAGAGCAGCGCGGTTCGTTACAGGAACATTTAGTAATCGCGAAAGCGTTACGGAGATGATAGATAAACTCTAGTGGAAGACTCTGCAGGAGAGACGCTCAGTAGCTCGGTACGGGCTTTTGTTAAAGTTTCGAGAACATACCTTCACCGAAGAGTCAAGCAGTATATTGCTCCCCCCTACGTATATCTCGCGAAGAGACCATGAGGATAAAATCAGAGAGATTAGAGCCCACACAGAAGCATACCGACAATCCTTCTTTCCACGAACAATACGAGACTTGAATAGAAGGGAAAACCGATAGAGGTACTCAAGGTACCCTCCGCCACACACCGTCAGGTGGCTTGCGGAGTATGGATGTAGATGTAGATGTAGAACATGAAACTCATCGAATGGAAATTTGTCAGTACCTGCTGGACCAATATGAAGCTAAAGGTTACAATTTTCTGAATGGCATCGTCACCGGAGATAAGACGTGGTGTCACCACCACTAGTCGGAATGCAAAAGACAGTCTATGGAAAAACGGAAATGAGCGTATGGCATCGTCGGCCGGGACGCCCCATCCGGGGAAGTTCGGTCCCCAAGTGCAAGTCTTATTTCAGTCGACACCACATTGGGCGACTTGCGTGCCGCTGATGAGGATGAAATTATAATGCCATCACAACACCCAGTCCCCGACCAGAGAAAATCTTCAACCCGGACGGGAATTGAATCCGGACCCGCTTGGATGGGATGCGAGCACTTAATCACCAAGCTAAGCCTTTTGAATGTCGTTCAGCCTGAAGAAACTGTTAATTCAGTACGCTACAAGACGAAACCAAGCTGGAAGTCCGAATTTCCAGGGTAGGTCCAGAGAAGAAGACCAACTTCCATCTGCAACATGATAAAGCCAGGCCCCACATCAGCTCATTGCAATATTCAGCTGGACTGTCCTACCACATCCACCGCAGAGTCACGGTTCAGAATTCCATCTGCTTGACCCTCTGAAAGATGGACTACGTGGAGAACATTTTCAAGACTCGGATGCTGTTGTCTAAGCTGCAGGTTTTGGTCCATTGTTGGCAAAATTGCATAACGAGTGGTAATAACTACGTGGAAAAATGAGAGTGTGTAGGTGAAATATTTCTCTGTTTAGCTATTCTGTCGTGATTTATGTATTTTCTGTAGTTTCCATGAATAAAAGCCTTGCCACTTATTGTACACACATTTTTTTAGATTCACAATTGCGTTTGATTGATCAAGCTGTTATCGCTTTTGACCCAATGGTCAAGTTCAGATAGTCCTATTCTATGCCGGAAAAAGCTAGTAGGTACACCTGGAAAGAGACGTCTATATTGAACCGTTAACAGCATGTGCCACTTGGCGGATAGTAGCTATAATAATGAGTTCAAAGTTGTCTGCCAACATACAGCTTAGTTGTGTGGGCACCAGTGCGCCATCTATGTCTGCCCAATAACAGGGAATGCCCACAGCCAGAAGGCTTAGTGTGGTGCAAACGTGTGAACGAAGCAATTGTGCCTTCTACAGCCATCTGAGCTAGTTTGTAAGGTGTCAAATTGTGGCCTTCCGACTGGCGGGATGGCTCTTTTGGAGAACTGCCACTTGATTTGGACGTGCAGCGTCAGTTATATAACGATGTTGGTATTAGTGCTAGCGTAAACATTCTGTCGCCCGTAGACGAGATACTGGACGTCCACGCAGCACAGACGTCAACCAGGATCGTCATAATGTAATGGTAGCAATGGTATGTCGTACACCCACAATAGCACAAGGATTGTGAGACTAGATGTGTCAGCCTGAACTGTTGCTATCCGTTTATTAGTAGTGGGGCTGCGGGCACACACACCCCTAGCCAATCTTCCACTCACGTCACAGCATCGATGTGCACGGCTCGATTCGTACCATGAGAGGATTAGTTTGATGATGGAATGGAGTACAGTGGGCATCAGCGATGAAAGCAGAGTCCGCCTGCACGCAAGTAATGGTCGTTTGCGCTTACGACGTGGAGTGTATTCATCCAAGAAACACTGCCTCCACCCCAGGCCATACCGTCTGTGGTGCGATAAGCTTCAACTCTCGTTCACATTTGGTGTTTCTGGAGGGGACGCAAGCCAGCTCTCGGAACGTGCAGAATGTTGTTTGCCGTTCTGGAATGTGGTGTGTTGTACTATCAGGATAAGGTTCGCTCACACACTGCCCATGAAACTCAACGTGCTCTGCAAGACGTGCAGAAACTTCCCTGGCCAGCACAATCTCCGGACTCGTCTCTAATCGAGCAATTGTGGGATATGAGGGGACGAGAAGTGACTTGCGCAGTTCGTCAACCAGCAACTCATACGGAACCATGTGGACACCCATCCCAGAGTAGTATCAGCCGCCCGTAGGATCGCCTGGATGCCACAGTCAGAGGCCGCATTGCCACCCATGAAGGCCACACCACGTACTAATATGGGTCTTTAAGCATGGGTCGATATGTGGCACTTCAGAACCGTTAGCCCTTTTGATCTACAACTGTAATAATTTCATGTACTCCGTGCTCAATGTTGCAACAATAAATCTTGAGTGAACTGGAAACCTCTTAGAGGGTGTACTATTGGTTTTTCCTGGTAGTGTCTAACTAACAAAAAACCCTCGAAAGGAATCCACCGGTGAGTACTTTTGTAGTTTTTCATATAGTAGAGCAAATAATAGACATGAAAAATCATGGAAATAGCATCTCAGCAGACGATTCATCACTGGACTTCATTTGACTCTCTTCGAAAGAAGTTGAAGTTAAGGTTTCGTAAGTGTAATAACTCTCTCTGTAGAAATGTAATTAGCGGTCAGTGACATTCGGTTGTGGTGAGACAGGAGCACATACAAATGTATCTGGGGACAGACTGGAATACAAGACGTATTTCTGACCGTAATGCAAATGTCATTGACGTAAGCCTGGCAGATTCATGATAAATGGACTATGAAATTGAAATCTTAATTTTTCTCTGAGTATAAAATATTCAAATAACTTACGGAAATGCAGCCGGGTGACGTCTTTGGTGATCACCGATATTTCCACTGGTGCACAGCCCATCATTTTCAGTGCACAACTGCATTTTTCGAAACCTCGGTGATTGTAGAAGACGTCGCGTACCTGTATTTCTGTCATTTGTTTGGTGGAAGAAAGTTCTTTGGTGGATTCCAAGAGATGTGAAAGAAACAGAACGATGATCTGATGACAGATGAGTAAATGACGTTTTAAAACATTCAAGGTGGAGAGCACAAGACCATAACGTGTGAATAGGTGTACCTGATGCCTCTATGCAGCAAAAAAATGGTTCAAATGGCTCTGAGCACTATGGGACTCAACTGCTGAGGTCATTAGTCCCCTAGAACTTAGAACTAGTTAAACCTAACTAACCTAGGGACATCACAAACATCCATGCCCGAGGCAGGATTCGAACCTGCGACCGTAGCGGTCTTGCGGTTCCAGACTGCAGCGCCTTTAACCGCACGGCCACTTCGGCCGGCCTCTACGCAGCACTGGATGTCAAATGGTTGCTGATTATGATGATGATGATGTTGACGGTGGCTCTGCTATGAGGAGACAACAGGATATTACCAAATTTTATTACGATGTTTTTATGGTCTCTACCTAATATTACATCCAAGGAGTGAAAATCTTGCAGAAAGGACCGAGAAAATGGTAAATGGATGATATTCTACTTTCGTGCATATAGTGCAGCACGCTGATTTGCTACGCACTAACATGAGCCACGCTGAAATCGAATGCGCGGGGCGAATTAACGAGCGTGACCGGTGCTCCAGCCATCCCGAAGGTGGTTTTTAGGCGGTTGCGCACGCTCGTTTAGGCAAATGCTGGACAGGTCCCCATTAGCGCTTCAGTAGAAACGACACTCAAATAGGTAAGTGCGGTCACACGCCGGACAAAGTTTACACAATTCACGGATAGGTGACGCACACAGCTTCCCTCCCTCAGGCAGCCAACGACTGCGGCCCGACCTGTTGTCTAAAAATAAACTTGCTAACACTTTGAGTACAGCAGTCACCATACTAGGCGGCATTAACTCTGGGTAAAAGAAGAAGAAGATTCCGCTGCCGTAGCTACAAGGTAAAATATTTTTTGTACACAGTGCTGCACAGCCTCAGTGATTTTGAAGAAGGCCACCACGTAACTACCAAACGTTGTTGTAATATTATTTATTCACAGGCAGTTAGTTCCGTACAAGGACCATTTTCAAGTCACAAATTCATAACGAAATAAATCTCGGGTGAACAGCCTGAGTGTGCATAGGACACAATATTTCGGCAATCGACCACGTTGCCACATCAGGTGCGCTGATGTACTGACCGGTGGTGGGCCGGCGCCAGGTATATACAGGACAATCCCCCTCCCGCTTCTCCCTCAGGCGCTTACTATGAGTCGGTGCGGTCCACGCCCTGCGCACGGTCCAGGTACAGCGTCCGTTCTCCCGCCGTCTGGACGCTGCGTCCTAGGCCTTCTCGTTCAGGAGGGTCTGCCGGCACCGCTCTAAGTTAATACTAAACCTCGTTTATTCGCACAGCAAGCTGAGTTTAAAGGAAGACCGAAGTTAAAAAATATGCTTAAAACTGTAATGGACACGATTTTTGAACTTAGCGGCTGATGAAAACAGTGTAAGACGGTAGACAAAACTCGCATGAGTCAGATGCTGAAGGTAAGTTCAGCTATGTGTTTAACCCCAAATAACCATCCTCTAACTTGATGCAATATTATTTTATCTTTTATTTACTTCATCCAACCAGGGTTTAACAAATACAGTACCTTTTTTAACATCATAGTTTCCTAAGGAATAACAGTTTTAATATGACAAATAGTGTTAAAATGATTTGAGTATCTGAAGTGGCAGTGTGAGTAAATAACACAGACTGTGAATTAGTAAAGTTAATACTGGCAGTACTTGTACTACTGTAACCTCCCCACACGAAATAATTTTGAATATTATTTGGTTAATGTTTCTAATTTTTGTGTAACCTCTGAACAAAATTGGTTCCCATTTAATGTACCCACAAAATTCTTTTCTCATTTAATATAAGCTCGAAACAGAAAAATTCCTAAACCTCGTAATAAAAAATAAGTTCAGTAACCTGGTAAAATTTGGACGACAGCAGTGCTTCGTCATGGCCCTGTAAGATCATTCTGAATAAAAAGCAAAAATTCTCACCTCGATAAAGTCGGCAACTATCTGCTCTTGCAATAGCTCTTTTCCGGCCCAACTCCGTGCAATGCTGGCCTATACATTTCTTATTTATAAAAGGAAGCAAATGATTTTTCGTTTGCAACAATCGGAATGATCATGCATTAAAAAAAATATTAAATTCTTTAAATTGAAATGAATGCTTGTTGGAAATTAGACAAAGATTATTATTAGGACATTTTTAAAAGATTTACATGTGAGTTTACATAATATTACTAGATATGCGTGAGGCTGCTTTTTTACCTTATACAATAATACTCAGGCTCCGGCATCGTTGCACCGCGACCGGCCCAGCCAACATGATACACCAGACAGGACTGACAAGCGCAGACAGGCAACTGCTCGCTAGCAACAGCTTATTGCTACTGCTTCACAGTTCGTACTGCAGTCAACACTGCTCTTTGGTCTCAGATTCTCTTATAGCTTACATATAGCAGGCAGCGCATACCTCTTAAATAACCCTCCACTGGGGTGCAAAAATTTGGCAGCGATGGTGAGTCAATTGGACTTGCCATGAGCAACGAATTTTTCTAAAATCTACTTAATTAACTAAGTTGACAGTCACAGAGTATATACATATATATAAGTACAGAACATAAAATGAAATAGAGTGCACATGCACTGAGTACAGAACATATCAAGAAATCACAAAATGTATACGCAGTTTTTCTTAATTAACTAAGTTTACAGTCACAGAGTATATACATATATATAAGTGCATAACATGAAATGAAATATAGTGCACATGCACTGAGTACAGAACATATCAAGCAAACAAAATGGATACGCAATGAGTACAAATCATATTAACAAATGACATACAGGGCATACACACTGTAGTACAGAATATATCAAGCAATGACAAAATGTATACGCAATGAGTACAAAACGTACTAACAAATGACATAAAGGGCATACACACTGTAGTACAGAACATATCAAGCAATGACAAAATGTATACGCAATGAGTACAAAACATATTAACAAATGACATAAAGTGCATACGCACTGTAGTATTTTTTTGTTACCATTTTACTAGAACTAGGATAGGAAAGGGAAGGATTGCATCATGGTTGTAGCACATTAGGTTGCACGTAGCTGCATTGAAAGTCCATACCTTTCTACAGAAGCACAACACCAAGTGAGACAATCTGAAGTTCTCCTCCCTGAAGTATTAATCAGTGTAGCCAAGACACTGAAATGTCGTATTAATATTCCATGTTATCATTTTGGTAGTACATTAGGTACACCAAACAGTGGAACCATAGTAACATCTCCATTGTTCAAGGAGGTGGACACCATGATGTGTCAACACCACACTCATTCACCAACGTAGAATTAGTGCGGAAACCAAATATAGTGCCCCATGATCATGGGGATAGACAGGACAAACGTACATTGCAGTAATTTCTGGTAATTAGGTCAGAAGGTGAAGGACATTAAGTCTCATGCTAGTCATCATTGAGAATTACACTAGTCTATCAACTGATTTGACTAATTGTTGGCACTCATCACCTAGTTACTGAACACTTCTGTACTATGTATGAAGTATTACAGAATAATGTTCATAAATCATCTGATTACAGTGAACATTGGCACTCATTGGCCAGTTACAATCCATTTTTATACATTATTTAAAAGTGACCATTCAAAGCAAGAGTTAATTAATGGCTACCATTCACATAATTCAATTAGTTATAGTAATCATTGGCACTCATTGGCCAGTTACAAACCATCAGAAGTCATCATTCAAAACAGGAGCTAATGAATGGCATAGTATTAACATAATTCACCTAGTTATAGTAATCATTGGCACTCATTGGCCAGTTACTAACCATCAGAAGTCAGCATTCAAAACAGGAGCTAATGAATGTAGCATCAAGCTACTGGTATTCATATATAATAGCATGTAGGTGACATAATACAAAATTAAAAAAGAAACAGGGCATTCATTGGCCAGTTACTAAACATATAGCAAGTATTGAATAGTACAAAACATTTTTCATCATTCAAGTGACATACAACATATTTAAAATAATTATTGGCACTCATTGGCCAGTTACAAAGTATTCTCATATTTTTATAAAACCTTATTCAGTATTATTCAGAAGTCATCATTCAAAATGATAGTTAATTATTGGCATACTATTTATAGAGTATAACAAAAATACTATTTACAGAAATTGTTGGCATAGTATTTATGCATTATTACAAAGCATCATTCAGTATTACTTAGAACTCATCATTCAAGTGACATAGGACATATTGAAAATGTAACACACTGTCTATTACTCAAGGTCTGTGATTAGAAAACATCATTCAGTATTACTCAGAACCGATCATTCCAGTGACATAGGACATATTGGAAATGTAACATACTGTAACTATTATTCAAGGTCTGTGACTAGAAAACATCATTCAGTATTACTCAGAATTCATCATTCAAGTGACATAGGACATATTGAAAATGTAACACACTGTAACTATTACTCAAGGTCTGTGATTAGAAAACATTATTCAGTAGTACTCAGAGCTCTCTTAAACTGGTAGCATTATTTGGGACTGGTAATATATATATATATATATATATATATATATATATATATATATATATATATATATATATATATATATATATGTATATATATATCTTTTTTTTTGCTAGCAATGCATTGTGTTGGGATCGATAATTAATTGCTGGGGCATGAAAATATTTGCTTTTGACTTATTGCTGCAAGTGAGGATAGGTAACATCATTCGTCATGTGTTAGCTGTAGCAAGGTTATGAAACAAGTAGAGTATATGTGATCACATTCATGAATGACACACACAAATGGGTAAAAAAATGCAAGTACTAGAACAGGTTTAATGATTAACTGCTTATAGCATATTAATTTCATCAATAGCTTCTCCTAGAAAAAAATACGAAATGGATTATTAAGCTGAAAGAAGAAACACATATTATGCTGAAAAGTAGTGAACTTCGAATTAACATGTATATAAGTACTCTAGCTGTCCTTTCCGAAACCTTCAGTCATTATACCATGCGACATAAGACATACTGTCAAAACGAACTGCAACAAATACTTAAATAACTACATAGCATTTCTTAACTAACAGTAAATATATAAACTTCATCATTATTCTCATCTGCAAAGAAAAACTTAAAAGTGGTGCGTTTAGTGGCCATATAAAATTTATCACTATCATCACCTGTAAACAAAAACTTCATTATTCATATCACCATAATTTCATAATTATCATCACCTGCAAAGACAAACTTCATTATTCATATTACCGTATTCTTCATCACTTTTCATCATCATTCATTATCATCTGCAAAAAGACACTTCATTATTCATTATTCATATTACCATATACATCATATAACTATTCATAGTATAGAGTTTCTTATTTCTAGCATATTTCATCACTAAAACTAAGATGTGTAGTTCTGTCTGACAGCCTGCATCAATCGCCTCGTATTCTGAAAGAAAAAATAATAAGCTAAGACTGCTATCATACGATGTGTGTAGTATATTCATGTTAATGTTTGTTAATTCTGATCCATTTACTCTTCGTGACGAGATATTGCATCTTCTTTCGTTCATTCCAAAGGTGAAATTCCCATTTCATAGTAATCCACTGTGGTTTGTTTCATTTATTTCTTTTACAGGTTATTGCTTTCTGAAAATTATAAACAATGATTAATGTCTTGCATTTAAATCATATACCCATTAAATAAAAACTGGTTTCTAGTGATATAATTAAGCATACAGCATAGCATGACGGAAAACGTAATATGTCAAAAACACAGACAGTGTGCAGGTGCAAAAATGTACACAGAGTATCATAATGTAGTAGCAAAAAATGTAAAATAGTCAGGATGTTGAGATATCATAAGGCAAAATGTCAAAGTCAACTGGTGTTTGTTATATCTTAAAGATTTCATAGTGCATACTAAGAAACAGGAAAACAATCATACATACATAAAAAGTGGAAAATGTGCACGGTCTGATATGTAACGACAAGAAATGACTTTCTTTGTGTTCAGCTTGTATGTTGTCTAGTTGATAGAGGCGAGAGTTGAAGACTTTAATGGAGAGAGAATTTGATAAAATTAATATGTCACTAGATAGAATTGCATAATTGTTCATAAAATATGTAAGTTTATCTGGAAAAACGTGCACAGTCTTACGTGTAACGACAAGAAAAGCGACCCCTAACCTTACCTTGCCGGGCACTTGCCAAGAAAAAAATATAATAATCAACAGTAAGTAGTCACATTAATATAATTGCATAAGTGGTCATAAAACGTGTAAGTTTATCTGGAAAAATGTGCACAGTCTGATGTGTAACGACAAGAAAAAAGACTGCTAACCTTACCTTGTCGGGTACTTGCCAATAAAAAATATCATAATCATCAGTAAGTGCTCATATAAATATAATTGTATAAGTGGTCATATAAAAATGAGGAAATGGCATTACAGTGTGATAAATCATAAAGTATATTCATTCAATAAAGGGTTTAATATTGGAGACATGGTGATTGCCTTTACTTTTTCTGGTTCTCAGAGTTTCGACGTGTACTACATTGGGGTGAGGAATGCTGCGAATTCTATATGGACCTGCGTATAGAAGCTCAAATTTACTACATCTACTCTTTCCTCTGTTAGATAAATAGTGTGTACGCACTAATATCATCTGTCCAATGTCAAAGTCACGGCGTGTACAAACCTGTTTTTGCTGTCTTCTCCGGCGCTCTGCGGCACGTTTGATGTTGTTCAGCGCAATGTCAAGTATTTCATGGTGTCGTAGTCGACGAGATGTAGGAAAGGATACTAATTCTTTAATTTTGTTAGGTGGTTCAACATTTTTCAGTATAACAGTCGGAGATAGCATAGTAGATTCATTTGGTATGGAATTAATTACATCCTGGAATGAGAGTATTTGTGTGTCCCAATCAATATGTCTTTTATGGCAGTATATTCCACACAGTTTACAAATTTCTTTCATTAATCGTTCACAAGGGTTCGATGAAGCATGATACTTGGATATATAGATCGGAGAAATGTTTCTTGTTCGTAACATACGTGTCCATATAGCAGATCGAAATTGTGGTCCATTGTCGGAAATTACTATCAATACATGCTCTACATGAAATAAAAAATGTTTTACAAATGCTTTCGAAACAGACGTAGCAGTAGCTTTGCGTAACGGAGTGAAGGTAACAAATTTTGAAGTGAGTTCAACAGCGACAAAGATGTAGCAAAAACCTCTATTAGTTCTGGGAATCGGAACAAAAATATCTCCAGCGGTCATGTGTCTCAATTTAACAGGTACAATGGGATGTAACGGAGGAATATGTGAAGTCGTGTCTGACTTAGCTTTCTGGCAGATTTTACATGACGCTAAAACTCGTCGAATACGTTTCTCCATGTTGGTAAAATAACAGTTCTGTCTCAGTATTAGAAAACATTTTCTGGCTGCATAATGTGAGCAACTTAAAAGAGTATACCAAATTAATTTGTTAACAAGCTCATCAGGAATGCATAGTAACCAGTTGTTGCTGTCAGGGTGAGAGTGGCGAAACAGAATATTATTGCGTACAGTGTAATGGTTTCTAATGGTAACATTATTCCTATCTTGCCAAAGGTGTTTTATTTCTTTCCATACGTTGTCTTTACTCTCCTCTGGTGCTGTGTCTCGTAATGATGACGAAATGAAATTTTCAAATGCAACTTGCTGAATATACGTGACGCTGAAATTTGCTTTGCAGAATTTGGTTGCGATGTCTTGCTGATTGTTGCTGAGAGAATGGGATAGTGCGTCTGCTACAATATTTTGTCTACCGGGAATGTGAACAATTGTAAAATTAAATTCTTGTAAATAAAGTTACCATCTGTCAATCTGTCGTGTGTAAATTTAGCGGAAAGTAAAAACTGTATAGCTCTATGATCTGTGTAAACGGTAGTGTGTATTCCATAAAGAAAACGCCTAAATCTCGTAAATGCCCATACAACACATAATGTTTCAAGTTCTGTAACAGAATAATTGCGTTCAGCAAGTGACAGAATGCGACTCGCAAAGGTGATGTTTTTAAATACTGTAGTACCCTCTTCTTCAATTTCCTGAAAAATGTGTACGCCTAAAGCGGTGTTAGAACTATCGATAGCAATGGAAAAATTTCTAGTGAGATCTGGATGTGATAAAAGTGGTGCATTCAACAAAGCTTCTTTCAGATTCACAAATTCAGAATGTGCTTGGCTATCCCAGGACCAAATAGTGTTTTTGCCCGTCAACTGACATAATTTAGGGGTGTCTAAAGCAGAGTAATGAATACATTTACGAAAAAAGTTAATTAAACCCAAAAAGCTGCGTAGTTGTTTCTTCGTCGTAGGAACAGTAATGTCACGTAAAGCTTGAAGTTTTTCCGGGTCAGGCGCAATGCCTTCTGCTGAAATTACATGTCCAAGAAATTTTATAGAAGTATTGCCAAAGTGCGATTTGCTAAGATTAACTGTGAGTCCTTGCGCACGTAAAGTTCGTAACAGTTGTTCAAGAATCAGATTGTGTTCAGACCAGTTAGCTTCTGCAATAAGAATGTCGTCTACATACGTTGTGATTCTGTCTTTCATGCAAAAGTGTGTATCGGATGTCGTCGAAACTAATAACATTTTCGTGAACAAGATTCTGTGTGTCAAAAGTATGGCTTACGTTGCTGGAAGATGCAACCTGTACTGTATCTAGTCAAATTCTTTCTGACGTGCTATTATTTGCGGGAGAATGCTGTGGCCTTTCAACTATTTGTACTGTTCTGTTATTTCTTCCTGACGTATTACGTTCGGGATGATATCTACTGCCTGGTTCATTCATGATAATCTGTTGTTGCGGATGATTTTGCTGCTGGTAAGACCGACTGTTATTAAATGTACGCTGAACATTGTGCTCATTATTTTTACGCCTGTCGTGATAGTTGCGGTATGAGTTGAAATGGTGTGTTTTCTGTACGTACTGATTTCCTTGTTGCTGTGCGTTACTATTTGGTGTGGCCGACGCTACACGTGTAGGCGGCGAAACATTAAAGCTTGGTTAGGTATGCTAACCGGTAGGTTTTGTTGCTGTTGTTGGAAAAAACATCTATTGTTACCAAAATGTGGTTCCTGTTGCTGATAATTTTGGCGATACTGATGATTAAAATTTTTTCTGTTATTAAAGTTCTGGTGATTGTCATTTCTGGAGCGTATAATGATAACTGTCACTTTCAGGTAAAACTTGTCGTATCAGGTTTTCTTTATACATCCTTAATCCTAGATAGATCGATAGTTGAAGAGCTGTTTTGATAGATATAAAGGATAGTAGAAGAGAAGGCAGCAGTGCAGAAAACTAAAGATGAAATAGCACTACTACGGCTCGGGGCCCTGTGCACGCTACAGCACATATTCATCGAAGTGTAATGAATCCCCTGAGGTCTATTACACGCTGCAAATAAATTTTAGTTTCTGCGTTACAGGCAATGGTGGTGAAAATTCAAAAACAAATTGTCGTATCCAGTCCGATGCTAGTTTCTGCATTACAGGCCAAGCTGATGAAAATACAAAAGCAAATTGTCGTATCCAGTCCAAAGCGTGAATTTGTGTTCTGTCATTTTTAAATACTTTAAATTTTCTCACGGATAGAAAGTGCTTGTAATCAAAATTATCGTCTCTGTACGTCTGAACAGGTTCATGATTGTATGAGAATCTATTTATCTGTGACTGTTCGGAATCTAGCTCATGTACTCTCTGTGAATTACCTAAATTATACTGGCTGTGTGAGTCTGACAAATGTTCGCAAAGTTGCGTATGCTGTGATGTGTTAAAGGCTGAAACATTTTTCATTCCTGTCACTTCTTGCTGTAAAGTTGACAATTTTCTACGTAATGTATTATTGGACGAACCTATCTCACTGATCGTCTGCTGTAAATTTTGAAATTCGTGTGTTTGATTAAACGAAACAGGTGACGTATCGTCTGATTTGGTGTCATTATTACTTTCGGTAACATCAACACGACTGGCCAATTCATCATATTTTTCAGTCAGTGCTTTTACCTGATCATCGTTTTTATTATCACAAGCATTAATTTGTTTTTGTATTTTACGTGTGGTTTCGTTCAATTTTTTAACGTCTGCTTTGATGGCATCGGGATCCTGTATTAGTTCTAATTGTTCAAGTCTGTCGGTCATTGTCTGAAAGTCTACTGTGTGTGTGTGTCTGTTTTTGTTTTAAGGTCGGTGTTCAACTGTTTGATAGCATTAATTTCATCTGATACTGTAGCAATATTGTTGTCTACGCATGTTTTTGCTTTCGTAAACAAATTACTTTTATCTTCCTGTCTCTGTGCAGAAATTGTTTCTATGTCTTGTCGCTTTACTTTATTCTGTTCCTGTATAAATTTACGGTAACGCGTTTCACTGTTTTGTAGGTGGTGATTGAAACGTTCATCAATTTGGCTATTCTGTTGGTCAAATTTCGCGTCTACTTTCGCATCCAGTGTACGTGAAAGTTCTGCTGACATTGGTTTAAATGCGTCGCGTAACTGTGTTGCGTTTTCAGAGCATTCTTTAGCGACTGCACTAATTTCATCTCTAAGTATTTTAGTTGTGGCTGCATGTGTATTACTTAATTCTTGTGCCACAGATCTAATTTCTTCACTACTGTTCCTAGCACAAGCCTTAATTTCCTCACGTAATTGTTCTTTAGTATCATGATATTGCACAGCAACGGCTGTAATCTGTTCACTAAGCTGTTTGGAATTGTTGTCTAATTTTTCATTGAGTTGTTTGTAATTTTCATTAAGTTGTTTGAAGTTGTTATCTTGTCTTTCATTCTGTTGTTTGGAATTTTCATTAAGTTGTTGTTTGAAATTTTCGCTAAGTTGTTTGTAATTGTCATCTTGTTCTTTCTTCGACTGTTTGGAATTGTTGTCTATTTTTTCATTAAGTTGTAGCAATACTGCCATAATTTGATCCAAGCCAAAATTAGCGACTCTTTTCTCTGAGCTATGTGGTGGTGTATCTGAATTTGTCGCGTTTTGTGTAACCATTTCGTCATTTTCTGATTCTTGAGAAGGCTCGCCAATTGGATGTGCACTGTTGGTCACTACCTCGGAATCAAATAAATCTGACGTACTTTGCCTAAGTTGTTCATCTTCGTGAGAAAAATTTATCTGTTCACTATGCAAATTTTGCAAACAGGGTGTGTCAAACTGAGCGGCGTTCATAGTATCGGAACGTGCCGCGTCATCAATTGTTAGATTTACTCTGGACATAATTTCATTTGTTCGCTCATCATTAGCATTAAAATCATTGCTAGTGATCGGTATGCACTGATTGTCTGTAAATGGAGGATTATCGCCATTACACTGAGTGTCGCAAGTATTATCGGTCAAATTAATGGAGTCGGCAATTTCACTCATTGCACATCGCGATGTACTATTAAGAGTTTTTCGCGGCATTTTTTCACAAATAAAAATTAACCACAAATGAAACAAAGACAAAGCAAAATGAAACAAACAATTCCAACAAAGAGCAATAAATTGCCGATGATCTGTGAAAGAAAAAGTGACAAATTAGTAAATGCATTGCACCAGATGCAAACTACATTTAAGTAAATAAGAGCAGATATATGACTACTTCTCAGAAATTCACAAAGGAAATCCGATCCTGGCAGGGTCACCAAGTGTAACCTCCCCATACGAAATAATTTTGAATATTATTTGGTTAATGTTTCTAATTTCTGTGTAACCTCACAAAAAAACTTAATTAATAGTAATAATAATATGATTCTATTTTTTGTGTAACCTCTGAACAAAATTGATTCCCATTTAATGGACCCACAAAATTCTTTTCTCATTTAATATAAGCTCGAAACAGAAATATTCCTAAACCTCGTAATAAAAAATAAATTCAGTAACCCGGTAAAATTTGGACGACAGCAGTGCTGCGTCATGGCCCTGAAAGATCATTCTGAATAAAAAGCAAAAATTTTCACCTCGATAAAGTCGGCTACTATCTGCTCTTACAAGAGCTCTTTTCTGGCACAGCTCTGTGCAATACTGGCCTATACATTTGTTATTTATGAAAGGAAGCAAATGAATTTTCTTTTGCAACAATCGGAATGATCATGCATTAAAAAAATATATTAAATTCTTTAAACTGAAGATTAGACAAAGATTATTATTAGGACATTTTTTAAAAGATTTACGTGTGAGTTTACATAATATTGCTAGATATGCGCGAGGCTGCTTTTTTACCTTATACAATAATACTCAGGCTCCGGCATCGCTGCACCGCGACCGGCCCAGCCAACACGATACACCAGACAGGACTGACAAGCGCAGACAGGCGACTGCTCGCTAGCAACAGCTTACTGCTACTGCTTCACAGTACGTACTGCAGTCAACACTGCTCTTTGGTCTCAGATTCTCTTATAGCTTACATATCGCAGGCAGCACATACTTCTTACACTACTGCAGCTGTTTCCATTAATAATAATAATAATAGTGACAGTAGTAACAATAATGATAGTGGTAGATAAGTCATGACTTATGGCAATGCAAGGTAGATGTTTTCTGACGCAGCGCATTCTGGGGAAAGGATGCTGGGAAACGCTGGGGAAAGAGGAAAATCTGACTGGAAGAATGATGTTGGAGGGTAACGAGAGCGCACAGTACAGTGACAATGGTAATCCTTAGTGTAGTTGTAGTAGGTCTGTCATTTATTGTCTTCTGAAGCTGGAGATGTTATTTACTTCTCTGATACAACGTGAGAGGTTTTTCCAGAATCGGATTCCTACTACTGAGAGGGACTTAGATAAAGCGGCAAAACGATGGAGTGGGACAAAAAGGATTTTGTCTGATGGTGTTTCTGCCATGTTGCTCTCATAAGAACGTTAACGCCGAGGAAAGATATGAAGGACGGTTTTCTTTGATAACACAGTAGAGAAGACAGAGCGTATGGATATCTCTGCGCTTATCTGCACGCAGACAGTGTAGCTGCGCATGTGATTGTGAAATATGATCAAAGATTCGAACTTCACAGATATAGCGAACACAAGCTTTCACAACCAATTCCATGTGCCTTGAGCTTTCCTTAGAAAGCCCTTGCTGGATAATATCACTGTAATCAGTAATTTGAAGTATAAGTGTTTGTACAAGTTTCTTCTTCAAATCAAGAGCAAATAGCTTTTTATATTTTCGTAGCGCACAGAGAGATGCTGGTACTTCCTTCCACAATGCAGTTACGTATTCACTCCAATTTAAATTTTCATCTTTTGTTACTCCTAGACTTTTTGATGGAAGAGAGACGTTGATATTTTCCCACCTACGGTTAAAGATGGTAACAAATCCCCATATTACCCGTTTACGGTAAAGGACTGCAGCACCATTCCCCATTTCAATTGCCGAATAAACGCAAGGATGGCTGACATAGTGGTTAGTGTCTCTGTAATTGTAAAACAGTTAAGATCCTTAGACGCCAGGAAAGTATCTGGCCCAGAAGGTATCCCCGTAAGATTTTATGTTGACTATGCTACAGATGTAGCACGATTCTTATCCATCATCTACCAGAGTTCACGGGAACAGCGGAAAGTTCCACGTGACTGGAAGAAGGCCCAGGTCATAGTAATCTATAAAAACGGTAGAGAATCGGATGCACATAATTACCGGCCAATTTCACTGACATCGATTTTTTGTAGAATCATGGATCATATTTTGTGTTCAGACATAATGACCTCTCTAGATTTTGAGAAGCGCATCTGCAGAAACCAGCACGGTTTTAGGGAACAGTGGTCATGCGAGACACAGCTGGCCCTCTTTGTGCATTATATACAACAGGCTCTAGATACCGGATCCCAGGTTGATGCCATATTCCTCGACTTTCGAAAGGCGTTCGACTCAGTTCCGCACTATCGCTTGCTCCAAAAAGTGAGCGCTTACGGTCTCTTCGATGACATATGCGGCTGGATAGAAAGTTTTCTAACTGACAGAGAGCAGTACGTCGCCCTGAATGTGGAGACTTCAACAGAAACAAGCGTAACATCAGGTGTGCCCCAAGGCAGCGTAATAGATCCGCTGCTTTTTTCAGTTTACGTAAACGATCTGGTTGATGGTATTGACAGCGGCATTAGACTGTTTGCCGATGTTGCTGTAGAGTACAGGAAAGTAGTATCACACGAAAGTTGTGAACAAATCAATGAAGATTTGCGGAAAATAAATGCATGGTGTAATGACTGTCAGTTATCTCTCAATATCAGTAAGTGTAACCTACTTCGTATAACAAAACGAAAAAACCCCATTAATGTACGAGTACAAAATAAATGCCCAGTGTTTGGAGGCGGTAACATCCGTCAAGTATCTGGGTGTGACTATTCGAAATGATCTCACATGTAACGATCAGATTGGACAAGTAACAGGTAAGGCGAACTCTAGATTGCGGTTTATTGGTAGATTCCTGAAACGATGCAGTCCTTCAACAAAGGAAATTGCTTACAATATTTTAGATCGTCCAGTCTTAGAGTATTGTTCGTCTGTATGGGACCCTTACCAGTTGGGTCTGATTCAAGAGATTGACAAGGTCCAAAGAAGAGCGGCAAGATTCGTGAATGGTACATTTAGCCATCGCGAGAGCGTTACAAATCTCATACAAAGTTTGAAGTCGGACACACTTGAAAAAAGACGACGTGCTAAACGGAAGGGGCTGCTCACTAAATTCCAAAATCCGATCTCCGCCGAGAATGTAGAGCATATATTATAAGGGGAGGGAGGGGGGGGGGGGGGAGATATGGCTTGGGAGCGAATAGTCACTCCGCCACACACCGCTTGGTTGCTAGCAGGGTATATTTGTAGATGTAGATGTGACGTAAAAATAGTCACTTGACGGAAACTATGCGGTGGTGCATAGGAAAGGAAACATTGGATAATGATGTTGGCAGCCCTGTAAATGTTCGAAAAGTGAGAGGGAAACCTCAAACTGTCGAGTAGGAAAGGACGTTTAGTTGCAATGGAGCAGTGGAGCGCCTTGAATTCGTGTATCCGAGATGGTGACAGTATGACATCTGCGCAAATAGTATTCTGGTGGCACCATTAGTTTCTGCCTTGCTGCCAAGCTCCTTCATCTGAAATTGGAACGTGGGTGCACTGCTTTGCAGAGACCGGCTCACCTTTTTTTTAAAAAAAAGAAGTAAAAAGGGCCTAGTGGGCGAGTATTGTCTGAAAGTATCCCAGAAAAAAATGGACTCTGTGCAGATGGCTGCGATGTGGAGTTCTCGTTAGTTCGGTGCGAAAAATTTCTTCAGCAATAGGACTCGGACGTCGGAGCATGGGAAGAATATTTCATAACCTCCCGTTTAATACTCAGAGCTCCAGAATACTCAAGAGCTGAAACCTAATAATTCTTTATTGCGCATACATTTTTGTGAAAACCAGTTGTGTAAAATCAATGCGGACTAAATGAAAATTTTTAGATGGCAGATGAAGCCCATTTTCACCTAAGTGGATACTTGAATAAGCATAATATACGTTGCTGGGCACAAACAAATCCTGCTGCATTTCGCCAGCATCCGTTTGACAATGCTAAAGTTACTGTTGTGATGTGGTGTGCAGTGTCACGTCGTGGGGGTGACAGACCTTTGGTTCTTTGAAGATGAAGGTGACTTCGCTGTCAGTGTCACGCCCCGAGTTCATGTTTTGACATTCAGCACCCCTGGTTTCAACAGGATGGAGCTACCACACACAGTGCCAGACTCTCTTTGGCTGGAGTCAAACGTTCCTCTTAGGAACGTATAATTTCAAGGAATGCTGACATCGGTTGGCCGCTCCGTTCTCCAGACCTCTCTGTCTGTGACTACGTTTTATGGGGATGTTTTGAAGAGCGTTGTGCACCAGACTAGAGCTAGAAACTTTATACAGGCGAAGTCCAACTTCCCCGTGAAAAACTTGCACCGTGCTTTGCGAAAGTGCAAAACGTGCAGAAGCGACTTGTTAGATGTGTTTGGCGGAATGGACAGCAATTGAAGTACTTTTTTTGTTTAAGGTGTTACATACGTCCACACATACGTACATAGACACATACGTGTCCAGCGGTCGCGGCCGCTGCAGACCCCGCGCTGCTTCCACGAACTGCCTCCATTCCTTTCTCTTCCGAGCTCAGTTCTTCCAGGTGTCTTCAATCATCACAGCTACCGGGTCTTTCGCGATGTGGTCCACGCAGCGCCGCCTTGGTTTTCCTATGGGGGGTCTGGTGTTTGTTTTCTGCTCATCTGCTTTCTTCGCTTCTCTTCCTTCTAACATCCGGGCTACATGCCTAACCAACTGGGCTCTCTTTCTTGAGCCTCTGTATGATTGTTGTTTATTACCGGCCGTTGTGACCGTGCGGTTCTAGGCGCTTCAGTCTGGAGCCGCGCGACCGCTACGGTCGCAGGTTCGAATCCTGCCTGGGGCATGGAGGTGTGTGATGTCCTTAGGTTAGTTAGGTTTAAATAGTTCTAAGTTCTGGGGGACTGATGAGTTCAGAAGTTAAGTCGCATAGTGGTCAGAGCCATTTTTGTTGTTTTTGTTGATTTCCTCATTATTTGTCCTACTCCATTCTCTTTTATCTAAGATTGGTCTTCGTATCTTCCTCATTAGTCCTGCTTTAAGTATTAATAGGTTTTCCTTTCCGCGTTTAGTCATGCTCCAGTTTGTTGAACGGTTTTATTAGTATCCTTCGTTTTTCCTTATTATTTCAAATCTTGCCGTTTCTCTGGGAAAGCTGTAGCTATCTCTGAAAAATATTACTGCAACTGCTTTTGGTGATACCATGACGCCCTTCTTTAGGATGTAACAAACTTTTTATAATGAACACGTAAGTGAGTAGAAACTGCTGCGAATCCAAGTGCGAACTTTGTTCTGTCCTCTACGCAAGAAAGGGGTTGTCAGCTAAAGGTAGGGCGTCGGAAACCCCGTAACTCGCTCTAAAAAAAAAATCGGTTCGCAGTTAATGGCAAATATTTCGGCAGCCCCTCGAGAGTGTGCATTTAGCGTCGGAATTACCAGCATTCCTGGCGGGGCGGCGGCTGGTATGTTGTGATAGCGGGGGGCGCCTCTTTCGCCGCGCTGCGACCACCTCCGCTCTCTCCCTCTTTTCAATTAGAGTGACGAACAGCGAGCCCCACATTCATCCCGGGCTCCTTACTCGGATGGATATTGAAGTTCCGGAACACCGAATTCCGGGGATTTCATGGCAGTGTTGCGTGGTAGCGCGGTGGATGGTTGGCTAGGGCAGGGTTGGGTAACGCAGGGGGAGAGGGAAGGGGGAGGAAAGGAATAGGGGGAGGAGGAGGAGGAGGAGAGGGTGCTGCGTTAGGTGGCGCGAGGGGGTGGGAGGAGAGGCTGCGGATTGTGCGGCTGGGGGTGCGCACAGGCCGGGTGGCTTAGGTGCAGGAAGGGGCGAGCGTGTGCGTCTGTGTATGTGTGTGGGTGTGTGAGCAGGAGGTTGGGTGGAAACTGCGCGGCACGCACTGTGCCGGAATGCTCCGCCCGTGCCGTGCCACGCAATGCGTGCGCGCGTGTGTTCGTGCTTGCGTGCGCGGACGGCAGCGAGGAAGGACCGAGCCACGCGGGGGTTGGGGTGGGGGGAGGGGGTTGGCGGAAAAGGGGTGGCCGGCCATGTGGTCTCCGCGTTATTGATTGGACGGCTCTCAGCCCTCTGCCACTGCCGCTGCCTCTCTCCCTCTCTCCCGCTCCCTTCCCCCACGCCCTGACACACACACACAGATGCGGCGCAGCGGACAGCGCACTTTGCGCCCCCTCCCCCACACCAACCGCCACCCCCGCAGCGCTCTCCTTGTTCTTGTACCTCTGTGGCATCCCAACCCGTTGCGCCCACCGGTCCCCTCATCACACGGGCGTGCTTCCACTCTCCCACACACACACACACACACACACACACACACACACACACATACAGGCGCACAGTGGGTAGCTTTGTTAGAGAGAAGAGCGGCGGAAAAAGAGAAAGATAGAAAGAGGGACGGGGCGGCAGCAGACAGAGGAAGAAAGAAACACGCGAGAGAAAGAGCGGGCGCAGCTCTTTAAAAATACAATATCCCGGCCGGTGCGCGGCGCGCTGTGCTGGAGATATGAAGCGGGAGGCCGGTCGGAGTTAAGGGTGCGGCCGCGGACGCCGGAGCAGGGAGACGCCGACGCCGCCAGTGAAATAGCTCGCGACACGCCCTTTTACTCTGCTGTTTAGACGCCGCGAGGGGCGCAGGGCCGGCCGGGAATTGGAGGCCGGCGAGGTAACGGGCTCTGCGGAAAGAGGCCGGCAGCCAGGGTGTCGCGCGCCGCCGAGACGGATGACTGCGTTCCGCGCGCCGAATGGGCGCGCTAAATAACTGCGCCCGGCGCCGAACGGGGCTCCGCCGCGCCGCAAGTGCGATCCCGGCCGCCGGGGCACATTCCTCACCAGGGCCGGAGGGCCAAGTGGCGAGCGCGGACGCGGCGCCGCCGTAAACACTGCCCGCTTACGGGAGCGCGGTGGGGTTTCGCCTCATGGGAGGCGCGTTTCGGCGTAAAAGGTGAAGAATATCCTCAGAACCAGTACCAAATGTGTTTCATTTCATGATCAGACCTCAATATTATCTCTATATTTAAGATCACTTACCGAATTAAAAACAAAAAATAAAGAAAAGGTTGGAAATTAAGGAGATAAGAGCTGGATAAACTGAAAGGTGCAGAGGATGTTGAGAGCTTGACAAGCAGCATCAGGCAAAGATTATCTGAAACAGGTGAAAGAAATGCAGTAGATTAATGGGCTGTTTTGAGAGATGAAATAATTAAGGTAGGCGAATAGTGAACAGGTGGAGAGACATAGCGAAGTAGAATGCAGGAGACATCGGATTTAACTGAAGAAAGGAGAAAATGCAAAAAATCCAACAAATGAACCAGGCGAATCCGAATGCAGACATTTATGAAATCAGATTGATAGAAAGTAACCGATGATGGACGGAGCAACGGGATATACAAAGCAGACTACCGTTGGCAAAATGGGCATTCCTGGCTGAGACAAGTCTGCCAGTATCAAACATAGGGCTTAATTTAAGCAATAAATTTCTGAGAAATTACGTTGGCACTTCAGCATTGTATGGTAGCAAAACAGGGACTGCCGAAAAACCGGAGAATCGGTAAAAACATCGATCTGAGCACTATGGGGCTTAACATCTGTGGTCATCAGTCCCCTAGAACTTAGAACTACCTAAACCTAACTAACCTAAGGACATCACACACATCCATGCCCGAGGCAGGATTCGAACCTGCGACCGCAGCGGTCACGCGGTTCCAGACTGAAGCACCTAGAACCGCACGGCCACACCGGCCGGCGAGAATCGGTAAGGGAAGTAATATATGGAAAACACTGATAAGAGGAAGGTACAGGATGATAGGACATCTGTTAAGACATCATGGAATAACTTCCGTGATAATAGAGGGAGAAGTAAAGGCAAATCTGTAGATGCAGACAGAAACTGGAATACATCCAGCAAACAAAAAGGACGTAGTTTGCGATTGCTACTCTGAGATGAAAAGTTTGGCACAAGAGACTCGTCGCGGGATGCATCAAAACAGTCAGAAGACTGTTGACTCACAAAAAAAGTACAAAGTGGCTAGGAGGTAGAGGGGGCGCTCGAGGACAAATGCGAGGCTCTAGAGCGATGCCACGTACATCAACATTAAACAAGCCTTAGCAAGAAAAGAGAAGCAGCTATATGAATATCAAGATTTCCGATGGGACGGAAAGAAGATTGGAGTTTAACATCCCGCCGACAGCGTAGTCATTAGAGATGGTGCACGAGGTCATATGACGACAGGATTCTTCGTGCCTTTTCGTGCCATTTTTAAAGAAACCACGCCAGCGTTTGTCAGCAGCGACTTTGGTAAGTCAGTGAAAACCTAAGTCAGGGTGACCGGGTGGGCATTTGAACTTTGGTCCTCCAGAATGCGAGTACAGTTTATTAACCACTGCGCCATCTTGCTCTGTCTACTCAGATGAGAAGTCAGAACCGAGAAAAGAAGGAAAAACAGAAAAGTGAAAGGAATACGTACAAGTGTTATACTAGGGACATGAACTAGAAGGCAGCATTGTAGCAAAGGATGAGGTGGTAAGTGAAGATGAAACAGGTGCTGACGTTCGAATATTATCCAATTATCAGTTTAATAAATCATAGATGAACGTACTGACACGTATTATTTACAAAAGAATGCGAAAACTTATGGAATACTTCCTGGGGAGGATCTGTTTCGGTGTCGGGGAAATGTGAGAACGCCCGAGGAAATATGAAACTTATGACTAATTTTAGAAGATGGGTTAACGAAAGTAAACCTATTTAAATGAAACTTTTAACACTCTTCACTGGAATATACAATAATTTAATTCGCATAGCACGTAAGACAAATGGACACAACGCGCAGAATATCGAGCTCACGGTCTAGTTCAAATCAAATGGCTCTGAGCACTATGCGACGTAATTCGAACCTGCGACCGTAGCGGTCGCGCGGTTGCAGGCTGTAGCGCCTAGAACCGCACGGTCACTCCGGCCGGCCACGGTCTAGTGTTGCATGCTTTCGCAACTAAGCATATTAAACAAAAAAAATTGTTACCCCAAGAAGAACCGTGAAACATTGCCTCTACCCTCGATAATGACCTCATTTCGACGAGGAAAAGTCCACAGGTTTCTTCATGCTTTGCATATCTACATGAAACCACTCACTGATTATTAGAGCCCTAAGAGTTACAAAATGTCAAGCACGTTGACTGCTTCGTTCATCCGCGTTTCTATCAGTCCAAGACATGTTCTTTGGGACTAAGATGGGATGATTCAGCACACCAGTCCTTAAGTGAAAGGGTACCTCAAAGTTCGTCAAAGCTTTAACGTATATTCCCTGCTCTTGTAGCTAGTTCTGGTCATACTGGAAGACGAGACTGTCTACTACATGCTCATTATGAAGATTTAGAAGAATCGGCAACATTAGGTCACCTGAATGAGTAGCGCAAATTACGGTGCGGGAACACCACCTGAAATTCACGACGTCCCCTGCAGCTTGACCTTTGCCCTCCTCACAGCGCCTCATCGGGCTGGAAAAAAGGCAAAAATACGACTTCTTGGACCAGACTACACGTCTCCAGTCGACTGCCCACTGTTTCTGGATTGTTTCCTACAATGAAGTGCAGTTTTACGTGCTGCAATGAACAGGCCTTTTGGGTGGCACCTAGTAATTTTCGTACGGGAAATCTGCACGTTCATACACCAACAAACCAGATGACTCAAGTCCATGTGTGGTCATGGGAACGTCCAAACACGACAGCTGCCATGCCGTCATGTATCCACGACCCACCTTAATGATTGATTCCATACAATCAACTGACACTTCATTGCCATGAGGTACGTCAACAGTGGAGGGCCCCATGACCACCTAATACCAGTTCTATACCACCAACAGTGCTCCAAAGCGACAAGTGCTTTCTTTGAAGAGGGTGATTATTTTATCCGGTGTGTTTATATGCTTTCTAGTTGAGCACAGAACTGATAGAGTTAGTATCTGCAGTGATATGCACATCTTACGAAAGAATGTGACTTCCGCGTGATGTATCACTACCAAGATATAGCTAGATCAAACTCGGGCCAAGAAAAGAAATAACTGTTACAGCGCTGTACTGTACAATACGGCACAGAAGGTAATTGAAAGAAATATACAATGAGAACAACGGAAATGATACTTTTGTTCAAAGACAATGATTAGTGCTGAAGTCTTCGCGATGTACCATTGTACCCTAGACTTCAGGAAAGAGGGGATATGGTTCTTAATATGGTGTGTGGTCACCAGGGACGACAATGCCTGCTCTGCAACTCGCTCCCGTGTTGGATATAAGGTTTTCAAGGAGTTATTGCGGTAGGGCGTTCCAATTCTTCATTAGCGCGGTTAAAAACAGTGGAGCAGTAGTTGGTGCACGTGTAACTGCAGCAATAGATCTCTCCAAAGTGTCCCACACGCTCTCTACATTTAAGTCATTGGGAGATGGGGGGGGAGAACGGGCAGGCCAGTTCATTTGCCGAATATCCTCTTATTCCAAGAGCTTTTGCGCTTGCGCTGTTCGACGAGGTTGCGCGTAAAAATAAAGTCGGGATCAGAATGCACCACTGAGAAGATGGATATTGGGAAGGAGTACAGTGTCATAATAACGTTGACCGGTGATTGTACCATGATCACAGATTAGGAGGTCAGAAATGCAACTGTATCGCTCCCCAAGACAAAACACCTGGACCACCAAAACCATCATGTTCGACGATGCTGGACGTACTATAAAATGGTGAGTGGTGGGAACATGTAATGCACTCAGGAAAATTGTCAAACATGATGGTTTTGGTGGTGTACGTTTTATCGTGTGAGGAGGCATAACGTTGCATATGCGTACTGATTTCCAAATATGTGAGCACTGTATACTCACTGCTCAACATTATAGCGACCGCATAATCCTTCCCCATGTGCCCTTACCGGCGGTGTATCTGGCCCTGACTTAACTTTTATGGATGACGGTGCACTGCCTCATTAAACAGCACAGGCGGAGGAGCCTATGGAACGTGAGGATATTCGGCGAAGAGACTAGCCTACCCGTTCCCCCGACTTCAATCCAATCGAGCACCAGTGGCACGCGTTGGGAAGGTCTACTGCAGCTCTCCCACATGCACCAACGACCATCCAGCACTTGTTAATCGGGCTGGTGTAGGAATGGAACGCACTGCCACAGTAACTCCTTGCCAAACTTATGTCCAGCATGGCAGCAGGTTGCAGAGCATTTACAGCCGTCCCTTTTAAGATCTAATTCCCATCGTTTTTGATGCCCAGGGGACAGTTATACAGAGTGCCGACTCCAGTGTAATGTCTTTGAATAAAAGTGTCCCTTCGTTTCATTGCGAATTCCTTTTAGTCACTTTCTGAGCTACACTGTAGCAGTTCGTTCTATGTCCGTTCCAAGTTTCGTCGAGGTACGTTGTTTGGCAGTAACATATCAACCGAAAGTTACTTTCGCTCTGAAGAGTAGAAACTGTACGATACTCTACGACAAATTTAAAAAAAAAGAGCAAGTATGTATAGTGAATCTGTTAATATTACTTGTCAGAAGCATCTAACAAAACACATTTATGCAAACAGTTGTGTAAACTGAGGTAACAAAAGTTATGGGAAATTGAATGCACATATACAGATGGTGGTAGTATAGTGTACGGAAGGTATAAAAGGCCAGTGCATTAGAAGAGCTGTCATTTTGTACTTAGGTTATTCAAGTGAAAACTTTCCGGCGTAATTATGGAAGTAACCGCCGGAATTAACAGACTTTGAACGTGGAATGGGAGTTGGAGTTAGGCGCATGGGACATTCCATTTCGGAAAGCGTTAGGGATTCAGTATTCCCAGATCCGCAGTGTCGAGAGAGCGCCGATAATATAAAATTTCGGGCGTTGCCTCTCACCAAGGACAACGCACTGGCCGACGGCCTTCACTTACCGACAGAGAGCAGCGGCATTTGCATCGGGTCGTCATTGCTAACATATAAGCAACACTTGAAATAACCACAGAAACCGATGCGGGACGTACGACGAATGTATCCGTGCGGTGAACTTTAGGCGTTAATGGGCTATGACAGCAGACGACTTACGCGAATGTCTTTCCTATAAGATGACATCGCCTGTAGCGCCTGTCCTGGACTCGTGACCCATATCGGCTGGACCCTAGACGATTGGAAAACAGAGGCCTGGTCGGATAAGTCCCGACTCCAGTTGGTAAGACCTGATGGTAGGATTCGAGTGCGCCACTTTCATCCAAGTTCACAACAAGGCAATGTGCAAGCTGGTGGTCTCTTCTTAACGGTGTGGACTGTATGTACATGGAATGGACTGGGTCCGCTGTTCCAGACGTACTGATCATTTACTGGAAATATTATGCTTCGCTACTGGGAGACTATTTTCAGCCATTCATGAACTTCATGTTTCCAAACAACGATGGAATTTTTACGGATGACAATGCGCTAGATTAGCGGGTCGCAAATGTTTGCGATTGGTTTCAAGCACAGCCTGGACAATTCTGGAGAATGATTTGATCACTCAGGTCTCCCAAAATGAATCCCATCGAACATGTTACATTATCGAGCAAAACCCTGCACCGGTAACAGTTTCGCTCTGGCAGCATCGTTCAATATTTCTGAAGGGGCTTCCAGCGAGTCGTTGAGTCCATGCCACGTCGGGTTGTGCACTCAGCCGGGAAAAAGGAGATCGGAAAATATATTAAGAGATATCCCATGATTTTTGTCACCTCCGTGTATATGGACAACTTAAATGAAGAGGAAATAAATAGAAGACTGAAGAAGAAATAACTAGAAATAAACTACTGTGTGCTAGAAGTATTCGGTATAAGGTGTACTGATTTTTTAAGGCATGTCTTCTGACTGGTATGATGCGGCCCATCGCAAATTCCTCTCCAGTGCCATCCTTTCCATTCCGGAGTAGCACCTGCAGCCTACATCCTCAGTTATTTACTGGATGTATTCCAATCTCTGTCTTTCTTGTTTTATCGGAAGTCCTACCTGCTTTTTCATGTCAGTATTTTCCTCGTCTATTCTGCGGAGAAACCCCTAATTCCCGACCTTACCACTCATCCTCTTTTTCAACAAACATCCTTTTGTAGCACCACATATCAAATCATATCTCTTCTGTTCCGGTTTTCCCATCGTTCATGTTTCACTATCATACAACGCTGTGCTCCAAACGCACATTCTCAAATATTCCTTCCTCAAATTAAGATCCTTGTTGACACTAGTAGATTTCTCTTGGCCAGGAATGCCCTTTTTGCTCCTCTTTATGTCCTCCTTGCTCCGTCCGTCATGGGTTATTTTCTGCCTATGTAGGAGGATTCATTAACTTCACCTACTTCATGATCTACTGTTACGATATTAAGTTTCTGGCTCTTCTCATTTCTGCTTCTCATTGCTTTCGTCATTCTTCGATTTACGCTCAGTCCATATTCTGTTCTCGTGAGACAGTTCTTTTTATCCAACTAACCCTGTAATTTTTGTTCACTGTCACTCAGAACACTAATGTCATCATCGAATCTAATCACTGATATCTTTTCACCCTGAATTAGTCCACCCCCGGTAGCTGAGTGGTCAGCGCGACGGACTGTTAATTCTAACGGCCCAGGTTCGATTCCAGGCTGGGTCGGAGATTTTCTCCACTCAGGGACTGGGTGTTGTGTTGTCTTAATCATTATCATCATTTCATCCCCATCGACGCGCAAGTCGCCGAAGTGGCGCCCAATCGAAAGACTTGCACCCGGTGAACGGTCTACCCGACGGGAGGCCCTCGACACACGACGAACTTGAATTTTATCTCACTGTTGAATATTTCTTTTGTTTTCGCAACTGCTTTTTCTCTGTATAGACCGAATAGTAGGGGCTAAAGAGTGCCGTGTACAAATCAACCACACGTCATCTGTTAGTACTTGTAGCGGAAATGCACGCCAGTAAGGTGTTTCATACCCTCTCTTATGCCTTACTGACTAAATTGTATCATAATGAAGCTACGGACCCTCGTCTACTCACTGTGCCATTTAGCGCCATGATTAAGACTGTCGACTAGCCTTATGCAGGGATGGTTACTGTGGGAAGGACATTAGAAATATTCCTTTCCATCCTTATCGTATCTCAATTTGTAATCTATCTGTAATTATTTCGTTGTAGATGAGACTTGATATCATGTTTTCCTCCGTCTTCCCTCTGTTTTTATACGAAATGAAGTATTTTTGCGCCAAGCTCAATAACATTTAATCAAGTTCACGGAACTTCCCAAAATCGTACGCGACGAATTTCCAGAAATGTTCCATACGCATTTACTTGGCTAACTGAGAAGTGAAGACTTTTTTGTCATCATCATCATCCCGGAAAACCACTGTAGTACTGTTCTGGCCAAGTGCCACGGACTGTTGTCCTATCTTAAGACATCTGATATGAACGGGTTCTAGCAACGTACTCTGTTGCTTTCAAGATATCTTCAGTCATCACGATATTACTCATGCGACATGTTTTCTCTGATTCACTCTCTCGTTTCCGCAATTCGAGTCTAATCGCGATACACCCGTTGTAAGCAACGATATCGTTGGCTCATCGAAAGTACACGTATTTGTAGTCTGCTGTCTGATTCAGTTTTCTAATGTCAGATGAACACACATTGTTTCCTGCAGCCAGCCATCTCTGACGAAGAAGACCCCGAATATCTCCGAAAGTTGAAGTTTTAAATGAAACATTAGGCAGATTGTGTACATTTTATACAAACACCCCAAAGCCTGCGAAGTCTAACCTCTAGCGTCCTCATACTTGGAGAATTAAACTTATGGTTTTACATATACATCATGTAACTGGCTGGCGCATCGTCATTCAATCTTTTCTAGCAGCGCTCAGCGTATGCTTTCATTAGCAGAATGACGAAGTGGTGCTTCCAGGTCAGTGTCTGATCAGGTGTTTGTCCAAAGTATTTTAGTGTTTGGTGCTTTGGACGGCTCTGGATTACGAGGTAGAGACGAAAGAGATGAGATGTTTGCTTAGTTTTGCTTTCAGTTATTGCCTGATTTTGTTCTTTCTTATCCGTTACTGACGTGGCTATCTTAGGTAGATTGGCTAGCATCGGCTATGTTAGGATTCAGACAGCCTTTGACTGAACATTTCTAATCATATAGTGATAGTAAAAGAGGTGATATTTTCCTCGAGGGTTTAGGATTCTGGTGGGATTGAGTAGGAACTGATATAAGAATGCATATGTGGGACCAATTTTGAGAAGAGTCTAGAGATGGCATGTATGTAGTGGGTGTCGGGTAGGATTTTAGTTATTCAGGGGAGAGGTGAAACTCGTATGGAGTGGAAGCAGTAGAGTAGGTTATAGCTAACGGGTTGGGTAGATCTCAGGAATGTTTTCACGGTCTGGAAGGGAAAGACATTTTAAATTACTAAGAGAAAGGGCATGGCGTGTGTGAAGATTTAAGGTTCAAATGGTTCAAATGGCTCTGAGCACTATGAGACTTAACTTCTGAGGTCATCAGTCCCCTAGAACTTAGAACTACTTAAACGTAACCAACCTAAGGACAACACACACACCCATGCCCGAGGCAGGACTCGAGCCTCCGACCGTAACAGTCGCGTGGTTCCAGACTGTAGCGCCTAGAACTGCTCGGCCACCCCGGCCGGCAAGATTTAAGGGCGGTGTAACTTGTTGATAAACGTGTAGCACCCGTACAAGGTTCCCAATGATAAAGGATACATTGAGGAGGAACAACAGTACTAGTACATCCATTGCACTGTCAGAGGTATCACAAGTATTTCCGCTTACGGCGTTCGACTCGGTCATTTGCGGACCAGCGTCCTTTACTTCAAAAAGATACATTTACGATTCTCCCTCATCCCTAAAATTTCGTAGCATTATCATGGAATCTATTTGTATATTACATTTAGGAAACGTGTAAAATCTCCTCTAGTTTCGGTTTGATTCATAACAAATGCACCGCGATATTTTGAGGAGCCGATTGAGATTTTGGGTTAGGAGTGTGAAGGTATTGCTAATCATGAGAGACAATTTTATTCTTTTTCGTGTTTCTTCTCTTCTACTTCGTTTACTCTGCACACATATTTTTGATGGTTTAGAACCTTTGTTGTTTTTTTCTGTAGAACAGAATGTAACTGTTTTTGCTTTATTAATATTGCTACATGAATCTCTTTTAATTGAGCATGCAACAGTGTCAATGTATGTTTGATCTTTTGTGTAAAGCTTTTGCGAAATGCGCTGTGTGAAAACAAATGTAATATGCAGCACTATTGTCTGAACTGTGATGCGAGAGTGAAATAGATAGTAGGCAATCGAACAATGATACACAGTGGATGTGCTGCGTCGTGGTCCACGCACGTGTTTTGTGTAATCATGCTAGACAGAAGCACACAAAAATATAAGAACCACGTTCTTATTTTTCGTTCAAGGTATAGACTAAATTTCGACATGGACTTTATGAAATAAATTGACTCTGGATATTGTGAATTTCATTGAGTATTACAAATAGCAGTGACAATGCTTACGCGAATGGATTGTGATTGTCGTAGGCAGAATAGAACTATTTTGCACGTAACTGAGTAGCGTGAACTAATGTACCTTGAACTTATGTTGTGTGTAACGTAATCCCTCCTGTGATAGCTAAAACATTAACTGTCACCGTGGAGAGTTTTAATCTGGTCGTAACGTGTGTTGCAGCTTTTTATTAGAACTGAGATTTCGCCATCGTGATTGCGGATTTTAACTTCGTGATCGGCGAGTAAAAGTGCATTATATACTGTTTGTAAAACTGTGTACGAGGCATTAGAAATAGAAACGTGTCTGTAAAGAACGTTGTACTCGTACACATAGAAACGTGAATTTATACAGTGACTACGTGAAACCAAGGGAATGACAACGCAGGATAATGTGGCAGCCTAGGGAACCATATTCCCCAAGCAACAGGGCAAATCCATTGTAGTTTCATGATCGCCGGGTTTGCAATAATTACGCTACCAGCCACACCGTACCGCCGCCGACGTCACAACGCAACGATTATAGACACGGATAAGCTGCAACGACAAGCACTCACCCCCTGTAAAGACTTAAAGCATTTCATGTACCCTAGATTTTGTTGTGATTTGGGTCCTTTTTGTAACGAACTTCTCTCGATATATGCTTTCTTTAGAAATAAACATAATTGCCGTGAAGCGTGTTTGCTATCTATGTTGACACTGTTGATCCACCATTAATAGGAGTTACAGCTGTTTACTATCAGTAGGTTATTCACTTATTTTATCGTAGTTGTTATTGCATGCGTCTTCCGTATTCTTTTGGCGGGGTGTGTTTTCATGCATGTGTGCAGTGTTTTTATCGGGTGCATTCATGTGTTTTGTTGTGGTACGTGTTAGCCCGCGTGAGTTGCGGCGTCTGCCATTATATTCTGGGCGCCATAGGATTTAAACATCAGGGGAATTTGGTCGCCGTGACATCACCGAGAGTTCACTATAACGCTCGTCAACGAGACACAAGGCATCAGGCGTGAAGGGATGCACGTGGTTCGCAGCTGACAGTTGAGAAGGTTGTCTCCCATAGCATAATACTGCTCCCACCTGCCTGCGTCCGTGGAGCGCTGCTTGTTTCGAACGTTCACCTCGATAGCGGCGTTTGTGGAGATGACCATCGATCTAGTCTACCAAAAAATGTGATTCACTCGAAGCGCCAAACCGTTTCCATTGATTGACCGTCGGACCCCCATGCTCCCATGCCCAATGAAATTGACGATGTCGTTGGGTCGACATGTGAACACATAGGGGTGCTCTGCTGCAGAGCTCCGTGTTCAACAACGTACGATGTACAGTCGTGGACAAGACGAGCGAGACCCCTCGCCTTTTCGTTATGCTGATCCGCACAGCTTTAATGTCTGCTACACAGCATAACAGTCAAGGCGACGAAGTGTTACCAACATACTACGCACAGGCGTGAAATTGAAAAACCATCCGGACTTCGTCAGACTGTTTTCAATAATATGTAAGACTATGTTAATGCTGGTTAGTGTGTTGCTTTTTTAACGATTTACGTGACGAAATCCTAACAACGAAAATAGCTACAACGGAAGGTGAGGGCCGCATAAATAATTCCATCAACTCTTTATTCGAAATGTTCTAGTTGCAGTCGATACATCAGCATATTAATCGTAACTACGCTTTCGATCCAAGTCACGTTTACAGGAATGCAAATAAAATCCATTTGCCAATACAAATGGCAATTCAGATCCCAGTGCTAATGCCACAGCGTTTTAGAAGTGCGAGCATTCCCTTTGCTAGCTAGCTTAAGAAACACTTCGGCTAATGAACGTTTTCTGGCTGTGCCGAGTCTAACGGAAGATTCGAAACATTGTAGAGTATATTTGGCAGCTATGTCGCCGTTTATTTCCTGGGGTGGTGCAGAATTATCCTACTAAATTTACTCGCTAATAACAGTATTTTGTTATTTATATAAACATCCCGAATGAGTGTCACATAAGCGGTGACATAAGGGTAGAAAATCCATGTTTCCATGTTTTTGAGTCCAGAAAGCTCTATGCAACAGAAACTGCAGACCATTTTGCCATTTATAGAGGGATGTTTTCCTGGCTTGTCTGCTAGTGTAGCGAAAGGTGTTTGCTACTGCAAGGTTCAAAATGGTTCAAATGGCTCTGAGCACTATGGGACTTAACTGCTGTGGTCATCAGTCCCCTAGAACTTAGAACTACTTAAACCTAACTAACCTAAGGACATCACACACATCCATGCCCGAGGCAGGATTCGAACCTGCAACCGTAGCAGTCCCGCGGTTCCGGACTGCGCGCCTAGAACCACAAGACCACCGCGGCCGGCGCTACTGCAAGGGAGGTCTGGTTTATTTTCGGTTCTAATCTCGATGGATTGGTTGTTTTTGGGAAGGAGACCAGACAGCGAGGTCATCGGTCTCATCGGATTAGGGAAGGACGGCGAAGGAAGTCGGCCGTGCCCTTTCACAGGAACCATCCCGGCATTTGCCTGGAGCGATTTAGGGAAATCACAGAAAACCTAACTCAGGATGGCCGGACGCGGGATTGAACCGTCGTCCTCCCGAATGCGAGTCCAGTGTCTAACCACTGCGCCACTTCGCTCGGTCCTAATCTCGATGGAGGCAGATAGACTACCAGTAAAGCAATTTTAAGAAATTCTCGAGCCCCCAATACGTTTGATTGCTGCCTTTATTCTGTACTGACGCCCCGTGGATGTCAATATGAAAGTATTGTAGAATTTCATACTTGTTACTGCTTGCTTTTTCCACTTCTGTCAGTAACTGTGTTGACTTAAGTGTGGTACACATTGCTAAACTTGCACACTTTCATGGTAGGTCAGCAACGGTAATCCAGTATGACTGGTGTGAATGTTGACACAGATCGTTTCGCGGCCGAATGCGCATAATATTTTTCTAATTCGTAACGATCTGGGGTACTTTGTCTTACTAAAACAGTTATGTTATCTCTATAAGCTGAAATTCATTTTTATTAGCACAGTTTACACTAATTAGGGTTTCTTGTTTCATTTATATCTTATATTTACGTGTTTTGCTTAACACACAAATCAGCATTAATGTAGTCTTACACATGATTGAAAACAGTCTGACAAAGTTAGGAAAGTTTTTCAATTTCACTCCTGTGCATAGTATGCTGGCAGCACTTCGTCGACTTGCCTATTATGCTGTGTTTTTTTTTTTTTTTTTTTGTCATCAGTCTACTGACTGTTTTGATGCGGCCCGCCACGAATTCCTTTCCTGTGCTAACCTCTTCATCTCAGAGTAGCACTTGCAACCTACGTCCTCAATTATTTGCTTGACGTATTCCAATCTCTGTCTTCCTCTACAGTTTTTGCTCTCTACAGCTCCCTCTAGTACCATGGAAGTCATTCCCTCATGTCTTAGCAGATGTCCTATCATCCTGTCCCTTCTCCTTATCAGTGTTTTCCACATATTCCTTTCCTCTCCCATTCTGCGTAGAACCTCCTCATTCCTTACCTTATGAGTCCACCTAATTTTCAACATTCGCCTTTAGCACCACATCTCAAATGCTTCGATTCTCTTCTGTTCGGGTTTTCCCACAGTCCATGTTTCACTACCATACAATGCTGTACTCCAGACGTACATCCTCAGAAATTTCTTCCTCAAATTAAGGCCGGTATTTGATATTAGTAGACTTATCTTGGCCAGAAATGCCTTTTTTGCCATAGCGAGTCTGCTTTTGATGTCCTCCTTGCTCCGTGCGTCATTGGTTATTTTACTGCCTAGGTAGCAGAACTCCGTAACTTCATTGACTTCGTGATCATCAATCCTGATGTTAAGTTTCTCGCTGTTCTCATTTCTACTACTTCTCATTACCTTCGTCTTTCTCCGATTTACTCTCAAACCATACTGTGTGCTCATTAGACTGTTCATTCCGTTCAGCAGATCATTTAATTCTTCTTCACTTTCACTCAGGATAGCAATGTCATCAGTGAATCGTATCATTGATATCCTTTCACCTTGTATTTTAATTCCACTCCTCTCAACCTTTCTTTTATTTTCATCATTGCCGCCTCGATGTACAGATTGAAGAGTAGGGGCGAAAGGCTACAGCCTTGTCTTACACCCTTCTTAATACGAGCACTTCGTTCTTGATCGTCCACTCTTATTATTCCCTCTTGGTTGTTGTACATATTGTATATGACCCGTATCTCCCTATAGCTTACCCCTACTTTTTTCAGAATCTCGAACAGCTTGCTCCATTTTATATTGTCGAACGCTTTTTCCAGGTCGACAAATCCTGTGAAAGTGTGAAACTTCCCATATGAAACGTCCCCTTTCAACAATTATACACGACTGTCCTTAAACTGACACACAATATTTTGTTAGCGCAACGCAATCTGACTTTCAAAATTCCCTACAAAAGAATGGCCCTGACTAACATTAAACTATACCTTTCACAAATCACTTACCTCACAAAAATCTTCGCTGCTCAAGCTACTGCAATACAGCGAGCGCCACTACTGCCAGCTAAATAAAAGATTCAAACTATGGAAGGCACTAACTACTGATCGGGATAGTTAACAAATGAAAGATATTAATAGAGAACGAACAATGTATTTACCTTGATATCATCATATATAAATATAGCAGTTCATGACAAATTTCAAAACTCCGCCATCTCTCTCCCCACATCCACCACTGCTGGCGGCTCACCTCCAACTGCGCAACGCTACGCGCTGTTCACAGCCAGCTGCCTAACACTACAATGGCGAGTATTACAACAATGCAAAGCAGCCACAGACTGCACACAGCACAGCCAGTGATTTTCATATTGAGCGCTACGTAACATTGCCAATAAGAAAACATAAACAGCCTACTTACATAGAGAAAACATAAACAGCCTACTTACACAGCCCCCATGCTCCCCACAAAAAATTTTACAAAATTTTTTTGGGCAGTGGCCAATAATGATTTGATAAAATTTTTCATAATTACAATAACAAAGAAATCAAATGCACACACTTATTGATACAATGTTGGTCAAAAGCTAAAATTTTCTCACAGTCCATAAAGATAGTCCTGATCATTCATTACAGTAGAATAGCAGTGTTTTTCTCAAAGTCTGAGCAGTAAAAGAAAATGCACACGGAAGTAGTGGATTTCCATGCAGTCTTGAAGAAGTAGTGTTGTCCTTCCAACGGAAAGACAGTGCTGACTCTCGACATGCAGACAAGTATTGGGTCACAACAGAGCAAACCCACTGCAGAGTCAGTCGAAATTTTGAAGAGTATTGGTAGGTAGGTCATCACAGAGCAGACCCACCGTAGTCCTAGTAGAGATTACGGTATTGGTGGGCCACCAGAGGTGCAGACCCACTGCAGTCCTTGTAGAGATAATGGTACTGGTGGGTCATCAAAGATGCAGACCCACTGTAGTCCTTGGAGAGATAGCCAGCAGCCATCTGTTGTGACTGTGCAGGTGCACAATCACCGTTGAAGAGTCTTGCGGATAATATAGCAAGTCCATAACCACCACTTGTGCACTCACAAAGTTTTTGGAATTGTCCTTAGAACCAGCAATGCTGTTATCCAGTCCCTTGCTGAATTATTAACACACGTGAAAACACTAACAGTCCCTACTTCTCACATATTGTCTATATACTATGACCAACAGAAATGTGTGCAGTGAAATGGAACTTACAAGTTAATAATATGATGAACTGGTGTCAATTACAATTTTATAACATAAGAATACAATTACAAAGGTACAAAATACATCATTAAAGAACACAACAATACAGATAACATTTGTAGTAACAAACTTTACAAAAGAATCGAAATAACATATACATCAGTGTTACAGGAATTATGAGATAAGTGAATATATAAAATAATGAGAATAGGTTTCGAAACATTAATTTCACACATGAGCATTAAATCAGAACAGAATAAATAATGGCTAAACATCTTTACAAAGAAAATAACATAGTATTTGAAAAATTCTACAACATAAATCTTATTAGCTAAACACATAAAGACAGGAAAAAGACAAATACACAAGGGTACATATACACATACCAGAATAACACAGGAGAAAAGGACAGGGTTTGTTTTCAGTGTAACATTTGGTACTGCAGTATTTTGCGAACAAAACCTTTTTTGTTCTTGGAGATCTCCCTTCGTTCATCATTATTCCCAAAAAGTCCTATCTGTACCTCTTTTCTGTATTCTAACCATATTTCTTTCAAAATAAATATGGCTCATTGTACAATACTCATTTAGGCCCAAATCGTTTTCATATAACTTTCAAAGCATTATTTCCCTATTCTCCATAGTTAGGTTCTTATATAGTCTAACCCCTCTTAAGCTAACTTAAATCTACTGAGCTCAGATGCTAAACTAAGGGACGAGGCAATGCAGCAGCACAAAACACTTAATACAAATAGCAATGAAAAAAATGGAAATTGTCAAAGCAAGCAGCAATATTACAACTAATATAAGGCAATGTGCAGCAAACAATAAATAAATCTGGCTTAGCAGAGTAACACAATTTAAAATTCAGTAGCACTATGCCTGGCAAACAGCAGCAGCAAATATAAAAAATATAAAACTTATATCTAAACATGACAAAGCTCAAGCAGAAAAAATATTACAGTAAAAACAACAATGCAGATAAGGGAAATGTATATTCACATCTTAATATCTATGTAATTAAAGTGGTGCACCACAACAACTTATTGTAAAAGAAATATTACTTTGTACTTGAAAAGAAAATTAAGTGTTACTGTTACTAGTTCCTTCTTATTGTTCTTTCCTTTCCAAGTGCTCCTTTTTTTGAAGAATGTGGATCACAAAATTATTATTTAATAGATCTGTTGACAGAAAGTGTTCACATTAGCAAATGCATTTAATTTTATTTTATGAAACCTAATGCTGCAACACAGCTGAAAAACAGATGTCAAATGAAATAAGCAACTACGAAAAGCAAAGCATAAAAATATCATTCAATAGTCATGTGGCATTTCGTAAGTCAGTAGCTCTCAACTCTCATAGAAAGACACTTGTCATAATCAGGTGTGCAGATGTACGAATATTTCCCTTCAATTCATAAGCACTGCAGTAATTAGCACAAAGTATGAGTAATCATATGTTTTCAGGTAATGAGCGTGTAATATTTGCGATGCTTTCTACAAAGGAATGTCAATAGCAAGGTTAATGGAAGTAATGACGGTGTCGCATTTGCAATATTTTCTCTAAAGGAATGCCAATGGCGAGGATAAAGGCCTGCCTTTTTTCTTTTTTTTTTCTACCTGTGCTTCCGGAAAGGCACACCCTAATGGCTTGTTCTCCAGGTGTTTGACACAGCTGCGTGCCTACGACGCATTACGTGCAGGTGGTCACTTAACTTTCTTACGGAAATATTTACGACACCAGTTTCCGCTACAGTGACAGTCTCACATAAACATTTCACAGGTCGAAAATTTGTGTAACAAATGTGTAGAAAAAAAAAATCCTGTAAATATAACAGTGTTCAAAAAATTTTCGCCAGCATTGTGATACATTCACGCATTTACACACATTTCATAACTCTTAAAGTACGATTCTTGGTTTCCAACATCCTTTTTCACAAGTCAAGAGTCCCTACCCACTATTCATTACTCCTTACCTTATTACACATATACGTATCCATCGACACTCGTCAATATTTCGTCATTATAAATATGAAGCATAATCAAATAACTCATATAGCCTCAGCCTATTAATCGTAAACATACCTCAGCAGCATAATACACATCCTCGTCGTAAAAATAACATCATAACACCTCAGTCAAATCTCAAAATCGTCGTAGCTTCCTCCAATAATTAAAAAAATTCTCTGCTCATGTCAAAAGTGTCATCTGCCTCAGACGTACTTTAAAAATCATGAATCCATACCAAATACATCATTCAAAGCTCTCATAGTATCACAATGGTTCCGAAAAAATATGAACAGTTCACAAAGTACAGACAAAATACAATTTCATAAGTGTGAAGTTATCCAACTTTGTAATTGCGTAAACATGTGTCACTGATGTAATAAAAAAAGTTTATCACTCAGTTACATGATCAGATAGCTGTGTAATTTGTGTGTTAGAGAAATATGGTACCGATGTGTAAAGTTGTATAAGCAAATACCATATTAGCTAGGGTTCCTTGTGGTTGCCAATCACATGGTACACAAAGCAAGCGTGTACCCCCCTGAGGATTAATGTAATTATACCCTCAGGTGTTACAGATTACAGCAATGCAATGAAATGTATCACGGAAAACTTTCTTTGTAATTCAAAAATCTTTAAAAATAAATGTTTTAAGTACAAAATTAATCACTCAAATACGTGTACTGTAGCGCTAAATGTGCGTCTTGTTGCAACATAATCTGTGTGGAAGTGTCGTAGTTATCGTCCTCCGAAAGCTAAGTTCTGCATAAGTCAATATACTTACCTCAAAATACACAAAAGTGAAATGCTTTGCGTATAGATATCGTAGTTAATACGCTTATTGTTGTAATGAAGAAAGTACTGTACAGTAACGTATTGTTATGCCACTAAAAAGGCTGTCTCATTGTTGCTATACCACAAAAGTTACTACTAAAACATGTTTTTCTTCCTAGAAGAATTCAGAAAACTGTGCAGATATAAAACAGAAACACTGCAAAAGCAACATTGTAAATTGTCACTCATTAGTAGCGTCGTGATAAAATCGTGTAGCTGTCACATAAACTAGCCACTGTGCCATCTGGTATCTCACTGAAAGTACTTTAAATCCAGAATATATTTTCAAGTAAACCAAAATGTTGCATTAAAATCTCATTAGCAGTACTGGTAAATGTTCTAAGTATGTAAGCCTTATAGTCGTTCCATAATCGTGCAACTAACAAGCAAGAATGTACACACACAATAACACTGCGGCGTCTGTTCACTATAACAATGCATTCGTTATTTCTGTTTAAATAAGTTCTCTTGGTTCTTGACTGGATATTTCACTTCAAACATTGTTACATGTTAACAGATTCTAAATCTGACAAAGCATACTAGAAATGTGAAGTGAAAAGTTTGATGGCAAAGACAAAGTTAAAAGGCAGATTATCTTTCAATAAACGGTTTTACATGTGAAATGTGGTGTAAACCTTTACTCTTCCTAGTACGCAGAGTTTCAACTTCAACGCAATTATCATGTGGTATACGTCGGATTCTGTAAGGTCCATTGTAAACTAGAAAGAATTTGTGACTCAAGTGTTTCTTCTTATGTGACAATGAATGAGCTTTAATGAGAACTTTCTGACCAATATACAATTTCTTTGCATTTGCTTTACCGTGTAGTTTTCTCCTTTTGTCTGCTCCAGATTTTATATTTTTAAGAGCCAAATCAATTATGTCTTTGTGTCGAAGTTTACGTGTATTTGGGAAAGGTACAAGCTCTCTGATTCTGTTCGGTGGTTCTTCATTCTTTAGTACAAGAGTAGGTGGTAAAGCAGTGGAATCATGAGGCATTTCATTCAGCACATTTTGAAATAAGTGTAAATATCTGTCCCAATGCTGATGCTTTCTGTGACAATAAAGTCTGCAAAGCTTATTGATTTCTTTCATAATCCGTTCAGACGGGTTACAATGTGGTGAGTACAATGAAATAAAAACAGGTTTGATTTTATGGTTGCGAAGCATGCGTGACCAAACAGCAGATCTGAATTGCGGTCCGTTATCTGAAATGACTTTACTAACGTGTCCAACTTCACGTAAGAAATTTTTAACAAAGGCGTTGGATACAGACCGTCCAGTGGCTTTACGTGACGGTGTGAAAGAAACAATTTTTGAAGTAAGTTCAACAGCGACTAGAACGTACGAAAATCCATTAGATGTTCTGACAAGCGGTCCCAAGAGATCAACAGCAGCAAATTCTTTTAATTTAGAAGGAATGATAGGAAACAGCGGAGCACTATGGGAGATAGTAGATGGTTTCGCCTTTTGACAAAGTTTACAAATAGACAAGACTCTTCGAATTCTCTTTTCCATATTGTTAAAATAACAAGTCGTTCGAAGAATATGATAACATTTTCGTGGGCCAAAATGTGCGTAGCTGAAATGAATGTACCAAATGAGCTTATTAACAAAGTCGTCGGGAATGCAAAGTACCCATAGCTTGTCATCAACAGTGCAGCGTTTGAAGAGTATGTTGTTTCTAACCAGGTAATAATGCCGAATCTGAGTGTGTGTCTTTTCATGCCATTTACTTTTGATGTCTTTCCAAATCGGATCTTTATCTTGTTCATGAGCAATGTCTTTTAAAGATGTGGTGATGAAGTTTTCAAAGGCGACTTTCTGAATGTAAAGAATACTGAAATTTTTTCTCGAGGTTGCCTTCTTTGTTACTTTTCTCAAGCCCAGCCGGTGCGCGTGACAGTGCGTCCGCAACAATGTTCTCCTTGCCGGGAATGTAGACTATTGTGAAGCGGAATTCTTGCAGAAACAATGCCCAACGTTTTAACCTGTCATGATTTAATTTTGAAGACATAAGAAATTGTAATGCACGATGATCACTGTATACTTTTACGTGCTTACCAGAAAGAAAGAAACGGAATTTGTTAAATGCCCAAACGATAGCTAAAGCTTCTAATTCAGTAACGGAATAATTTTTTTCAGATTTTGTTAGCACTCGGCTAGCAAAAGCAATGGTTTTCTGAACGGTAGTGTCATTTTCTATGGCTTCTTGAAATAAATGGGCACCAAGACCGACTTTAGAAGAACCCGTGCTAAGGCAGAAATCTTGTGACAGATCTGGATGAGCTAAGATTGGCGCGTGAAGTAACGCTTCTTTCAAAGAATTGAATTCCAACTGTGCTTGTTCGTCCCAGTTCCAAATAGTATTTTTTCCAGTGAGAGAACAAAGTTTTGGTGTAACAAGAATTTGCATATTCAGAAAACGACGGTAAAAATTTACGAGACCTAGAAAACTGCGGACTTGTCTTTTTGTGGATGGAACTGGAATGGCTCTGATTGCTTCTAACTTTTCAGGATCCGGCTGAATGCCTTCAGAAGAAATAATACGTCCCAAAAACTTCACCTTTGTCCTACCGAATTCAGACTTTTCCAAGTTAACTGTGATTCCAGATTCTGCAAAAATACGTAACAAACTGTTGAGGATGCGATTATGTAGTTCCCATGAAGCTTCTGCTATTAGAATATCGTCCACATATAAGGTGATGTGACGTTTTAAGAACTCAGGTAATATCGAATTTAGCCCGCGAATGAATGCTGCTGAAGAAATGTTCAAACCAAATGGAAGTTTCCGAAACTGATAACAAACGTCGAAACAAAGGAAAGCTGTGTATTTTCTACATTCTGGATGAAGTTCGATCTGATAAAAGCTGGATCTGAGATCAATGGAAGACAACACTTTTACACCATTAAAATTTTGAAGAAGTTCTTCCATCGTCTGCGGCCTGTCTGTTTCAGGAATAATGATAGTATTGATTTGTCTCGAATCTAAGACAAGCCTGATCGATCCATTTTTCTTCTCAACAACATGTAATGGATTGTTGTATGAGCTTACTGCAGGCTCAATAATGCCCTCGTCGAGCATAGATTGTATTTCTGTTCTAACACGGTCCCTATAATGTGCTGGAATTACATATGGTCTAACACAAAATTTAGTATGCTCACGAACACGAAATTGGTATTGAAATCCCTTGATTGTTCCTGTTTTGTGAGTAAAAACTGTGGAATGTGCTTGTAAAATCTCAAAAAGGTCTTGCCTATCATTGTCATTACAATTCTCAATTGTTTGAATTTTATTCTGAATTAACTCATTAGTATCAAATGCGCCGTCGATATCACCCCTGTCAGTACTTGCAGAGTGATTGTTAGTGTCAAGTTCCGTAGAAAATTCCGAACTGTTGTCTAACAGAAGGTAAAGCCGATTGATTTCTTCGTCATGGTTTGAGAGCCAATCTTCAAATTTCAAAGCTATTGACTTACCTTCCTTCTCTAAACCTATTTCAGCATCGTGAAAGTTTAAGATTGCTTTGTATTCATTCAAAAAGTCTACTCCCAATATAATTTCCGTCGACAATAATGGAACAATGAGAAAGCTCATAGAGAAGCTGTGGCTTTGACAATAGAATTCTAAGTTGGTTTGTTGGCGTACATCTACACTTTTTCCAAAGATTGCACCTTGTAATTTAATCTTACGTAACGGAAGTGTGGGGCAATCGTTCGATTTGTTGCATTTGCTAAAGGCTGTTTCACTGATTACTGAAATGGGACTGCCAGAGTCAAGTACTGCCGTAAATTTTACGTCATTTACAGTAATGTGAATCACAGGATATGCAATGTTGTTATGCTTTACGTCGTGTTCCTGGAGTAAGATGTCCCTAATGTCTTCCATTTTTACGTAATTACTAGCTACGGCAGCTGCGTCGTTAGTGTCATAAGAACGTTTTGTGGCTGCCAGCGGTGTGAGTCATTGCCTATTGTCTCTTTGTTGGCGCGCGTCGTTATTGGGATTTGGAGACCTAACTTCTACAAATTCACCTCCTCGAGAGGGCCCTGCTCTGTTTGAATCCCGCCAGTTCTGATGCAATTCAGGTCTGTCGTTACGATCACATCGTCTGTCGTCATGTCGGTAGTTCCTGTAGTTCCTTTCTTGTCGGTTAAGTGGTGGAGAATTTCTCCCTGAATCGTAACTGCGCGTTGGACCGTTGCGTCTAAAGTTATTCTGTCTCCCTTGATAATAATTATTTTGGTTCCCAAATTGTCTGTTTCTCTGATTGTCTCTGTGATAGTCACTACCGCGGAGAGGTGATCTTTCCCTGTAATTATTACTACTCTGCCAACGGTTGTAATACGGGTGGTGTCTGTTTCGGTCACGATTTGTGTTGTGAGAATAGCCTTGTCGCGTCCAGTTATTATTTCTTTCATCGCGGAATTGCGACTGATGTGATCTGTAATTGTTGTGCTCCTGTGTTCCGCGATTGTCAGTGTCACTTTCCAGTTCTTGTAACAGTCCCTGAAAAGCTTCAATGTCGTCTTTGCAACGTCCTGCCAAAATAATATGTCGTAAATGTTCGGGTAATTTGATTAAGCAAATGCGGATGAGTTCTGAGGGGCTGTATGGGTTTGACAGGTACTGATTCTTGTGCAACATGTCTTCAAAATATTTCACAAGACTGGAGAATTCAGATTGTTCGAGATGTTTCATCATTATGATGCCATGTTTTACGCGGTCTTGTGTGGCTTGAGACCAATATGCTGAGAGGAAGGCATGGTAAAATTCTCCTTCACTGTGGCAATCGTGAATGACCGATCGCATTCTTACAGCTGGTTCATTCTCTAAGTAGCCACACATAAATTCTAATCTGTGCTCCAATGACCAGTTGGGAGGAAAACAATGAGAGAATTGATGGAGCCATGCTTGTGGATGAATGTCGTTGCCAGAATTCTTAAATGTTTTGAATTTACGTGTAGTAATGAACAGCTTATAGTCAAAATCATCATGTCGGCAAGTCGCATGTCGGTCATTGTTACGTCGTTTCGGCGGTTCCATCTCAAAATTCGGCGTACCTTGCCAACTTCTTTCACAATTTCCGAAGTGCCCTGTGTTGTTATTTTGTGTCTGTTCCGTATTTCTATGTCCCTCTTCCCATACTGGAGCGCGAGTGTCCTCTGAAATACGTAATTCTTGTACTACTTGTGCCAACTGATCTTGCATTTCCCGGATTTCTCTTTTGTACTGTGTATTGATTTGATTTTGATTTTGTTTGAATTTTCTAATTTGTTCATACTCTTCAGTGTCCGTGAAGGCTACAGGTGTTGTGTCATTCAGAACATCATCTACCTTTGTAGATAAGTCAGTGACCTGATCCGAAAGTTCGGCTACTTTATCCGATAGTGAAATCATTTCCTCTGTATGTTTTTCTTAACCAAGTTTCAGAGTGTCCATTTGTGTTGAAATCGTATCTACTGTGTCCTTTAAGTTTTCCTGAGTTTTTGCAAGTTGCATAACCGTATCGGTAGATGCAACTGAGTCAAATTTTGCTTGCAAGGTCTCATGATTTTCATGAACAATAGTTTGCAGTTCTTTTATGGCTGCTTCGTGATTCTGTAGTGCATTTTCATGACGCGAAAAAATAGGTTGGAAATGCTCACAAATTTGTGTTTTTACGTCATTACAGACTTTTTGACATTTCGATTCAATGTGATGTAACTCGGTAGTTAAATCCTCACGTGTTTGTTCAAGAGTTTGCTCCAATGAGTCTAACTTTTGAAGATTTTGTTCCATTGCGTCTAACTTTTTAAGATTTTGTTCCATTGTGTCTAACTTTTGAAGCTTTTGCTGTGTTTGTCTCTGATTTTGTTCCATTGTGTCTAACTTTTGAAGCTTTTGCTGTGTTTGTCCCATTTGTTGTATTAATTGTAATAACAATGCATTGGTGTCTGAAACATGTTCCTCAGTGCTTTTCGGCAGTGAATTTGCACCGGAAACATTCACATTTTGACAAGCAGAAAATGTGTCTTGACTTATTTGAGAAAACGGTGATAACCCAAAACCTGAATCTACAGTATTTGCGAAATTGTGTCCTGTCATTCCGGATTCCTGAGGCGAGCTGTTGCCGACCGATCGATCGATAATGCTTCCCTGTTCACTACCTGTTTCACTGTCTACACCATTGTTTGCAGCCCGCTCCATTTCCCTATGCACAATTGCCAAATTACTACTTTGAACATCAGTTAATTCATTACTCGGTGGCGCTAACACACTGCTTTCATTTTCACTGTCATTTCTCAGTTTACTTTGGAGCCTAGTATTACTTTTTTCACACGCCATTATTGTCACAATATTTCACGATAACACAGAAAAGCACAATTTGAAGAGCAAAATAAGAGAACACATTAACATAACACTGAAAATAATATCTAGTTAATTGCAGCTGCGAAATACTTGGTGCAAATCTACATGCATGCCACAACTGTTTTACTGTACAACAATGAAAGACTGCAACTACAAAGGAGATTTTCTCTACAATTACGCGCTAGCAATAAACAAAATCTACACTAATTACACAAACTACAACAAAAAATCAGAAGATTCCAGTGAGGTATCCTTGGCTAAGGGTCGACATATGAAACTTCCCATATGAAACGTCCCCTTTCAACAATTATACACGACTGTCCTTAAACTGACACACAATATTTTGTTAGCGCAACGCAATCTGACTTTCAAAATTCCCTACAAAAGAATGGCCCTGACTAACATTAAACTATACCTTTCACAAATCACTTACCTCACAAAAATCTTCGCTGCTCAAGCTACTGCAATACAGCGAGCGCCACTACTGCCAGCTAAATAAAAGATTCAAACTATGGAAGGCACTAACTACTGATCGGGATAGTTAGCAAATGAAAGATATTAATAGAGAACAAACAATGTATTTACCTTGATATCATCATATATAAATATAGCAGTTCATGACAAATTTCAAAACTCCGCCATCTCTCTCCCCACATCCACCACTGCTGGCGGCTCACCTCCAACTGCGCAACGCTACGCGCTGTTCACAGCCAGCTGCCTAACACTACAATGGCGAGTATTACAACAATGCAAAGCAGCCACAGACTGCACACAGCACAGCCAGTGATTTTCATATTGAGCGCTACGTAACATTGCCAATAAGAAAACATAAACAGCCTACTTACATAGAGAAAACATAAACAGCCTACTTACACAGCCCCCATGCTCCCCACAAAAAATTTTACAAAATTTTTTTGGGCAGTGGCCAATAATGATTTGATAAAATTTTTCATAATTACAATAACAAAGAAATCAAATGCACACACTTATTGATACAATGTTGGTCAAAAGCTAAAATTTTCTCACAGTCCATAAAGATAGTCCTGATCATTCATTACAGTAGAATAGCAGTGTTTTTCTCAAAGTCTGAGCAGTAAAAGAAAATGCACACGGAAGTAGTGGATTTCCATGCAGTCTTGAAGAAGTAGTGTTGTCCTTCCAACGGAAAGACAGTGCTGACTCTCGACATGCAGACAAGTATTGGGTCACAACAGAGCAAACCCACTGCAGAGTCAGTCGAAATTTTGAAGAGTATTGGTAGGTAGGTCATCACAGAGCAGACCCACCGTAGTCCTAGTAGAGATTACGGTATTGGTGGGCCACCAGAGGTGCAGACCCACTGCAGTCCTTGTAGAGATAATGGTACTGGTGGGTCATCAAAGATGCAGACCCACTGTAGTCCTTGGAGAGATAGCCAGCAGCCATCTGTTGTGACTGTGCAGGTGCACAATCACCGTTGAAGAGTCTTGCGGATAATATAGCAAGTCCATAACCACCACTTGTGCACTCACAAAGTTTTTGGAATTGTCCTTAGAACCAGCAATGCTGTTATCCAGTCCCTTGCTGAATTATTAACACACGTGAAAACACTAACAGTCCCTACTTCTCACATATTGTCTATATACTATGACCAACAGAAATGTGTGCAGTGAAATGGAACTTACAAGTTAATAATATGATGAACTGGTGTCAATTACAATTTTATAACATAAGAATACAATTACAAAGGTACAAAATACATCATTAAAGAACACAACAATACAGATAACATTTGTAGTAACAAACTTTACAAAAGAATCGAAATAACATATACATCAGTGTTACAGGAATTATGAGATAAGTGAATATATAAAATAATGAGAATAGGTTTCGAAACATTAATTTCACACATGAGCATTAAATCAGAACAGAATAAATAATGGCTAAACATCTTTACAAAGAAAATAACATAGTATTTGAAAAATTCTACAACATAAATCTTATTAGCTAAACACATAAAGACAGGAAAAAGACAAATACACAAGGGTACATATACACATACCAGAATAACACAGGAGAAAAGGACAGGGTTTGTTTTCAGTGTAACATTTGGTACTGCAGTATTTTGCGAACAAAACCTTTTTTGTTCTTGGAGATCTCCCTTCGTTCATCATTATTCCCAAAAAGTCCTATCTGTACCTCTTTTCTGTATTCTAACCATATTTCTTTCAAAATAAATATGGCTCATTGTACAATACTCATTTAGGCCCAAATCGTTTTCATATAACTTTCAAAGCATTATTTCCCTATTCTCCATAGTTAGGTTCTTATATAGTCTAACCCCTCTTAAGCTAACTTAAATCTACTGAGCTCAGATGCTAAACTAAGGGACGAGGCAATGCAGCAGCACAAAACACTTAATACAAATAGCAATGAAAAAAATGGAAATTGTCAAAGCAAGCAGCAATATTACAACTAATATAAGGCAATGTGCAGCAAACAATAAATAAATCTGGCTTAGCAGAGTAACACAATTTAAAATTCAGTAGCACTATGCCTGGCAAACAGCAGCAGCAAATATAAAAAATATAAAACTTATATCTAAACATGACAAAGCTCAAGCAGAAAAAATATTACAGTAAAAACAACAATGCAGATAAGGGAAATGTATATTCACATCTTAATATCTATGTAATTAAAGTGGTGCACCACAACAACTTATTGTAAAAGAAATATTACTTTGTACTTGAAAAGAAAATTAAGTGTTACTGTTACTAGTTCCTTCTTATTGTTCTTTCCTTTCCAAGTGCTCCTTTTTTTGAAGAATGTGGATCACAAAATTATTATTTAATAGATCTGTTGACAGAAAGTGTTCACATTAGCAAATGCATTTAATTTTATTTTATGAAACCTAATGCTGCAACACAGCTGAAAAACAGATGTCAAATGAAATAAGCAACTACGAAAAGCAAAGCATAAAAATATCATTCAATAGTCATGTGGCATTTCGTAAGTCAGTAGCTCTCAACTCTCATAGAAAGACACTTGTCATAATCAGGTGTGCAGATGTACGAATATTTCCCTTCAATTCATAAGCACTGCAGTAATTAGCACAAAGTATGAGTAATCATATGTTTTCAGGTAATGAGCGTGTAATATTTGCGATGCTTTCTACAAAGGAATGTCAATAGCAAGGTTAATGGAAGTAATGACGGTGTCGCATTTGCAATATTTTCTCTAAAGGAATGCCAATGGCGAGGATAAAGGCCTGCCTTTTTTCTTTTTTTTTTCTACCTGTGCTTCCGGAAAGGCACACCCTAATGGCTTGTTCTCCAGGTGTTTGACACAGCTGCGTGCCTACGACGCATTACGTGCAGGTGGTCACTTAACTTTCTTACGGAAATATTTACGACACCAGTTTCCGCTACAGTGACAGTCTCACATAAACATTTCACAGGTCGAAAATTTGTGTAACAAATGTGTAGAAAAAAAAAATCCTGTAAATATAACAGTGTTCAAAAAATTTTCGCCAGCATTGTGATACATTCACGCATTTACACACATTTCATAACTCTTAAAGTACGATTCTTGGTTTCCAACATCCTTTTTCACAAGTCAAGAGTCCCTACCCACTATTCATTACTCCTTACCTTATTACACATATACGTATCCATCGACACTCGTCAATATTTCGTCATTATAAATATGAAGCATAATCAAATAACTCATATAGCCTCAGCCTATTAATCGTAAACATACCTCAGCAGCATAATACACATCCTCGTCGTAAAAATAACATCATAACACCTCAGTCAAATCTCAAAATCGTCGTAGCTTCCTCCAATAATTAAAAAAATTCTCTGCTCATGTCAAAAGTGTCATCTGCCTCAGACGTACTTTAAAAATCATGAATCCATACCAAATACATCATTCAAAGCTCTCATAGTATCACAATGGTTCCGAAAAAATATGAACAGTTCACAAAGTACAGACAAAATACAATTTCATAAGTGTGAAGTTATCCAACTTTGTAATTGCGTAAACATGTGTCACTGATGTAATAAAAAAAGTTTATCACTCAGTTACATGATCAGATAGCTGTGTAATTTGTGTGTTAGAGAAATATGGTACCGATGTGTAAAGTTGTATAAGCAAATACCATATTAGCTAGGGTTCCTTGTGGTTGCCAATCACATGGTACACAAAGCAAGCGTGTACCCCCCTGAGGATTAATGTAATTATACCCTCAGGTGTTACAGATTACAGCAATGCAATGAAATGTATCACGGAAAACTTTCTTTGTAATTCAAAAATCTTTAAAAATAAATGTTTTAAGTACAAAATTAATCACTCAAATACGTGTACTGTAGCGCTAAATGTGCGTCTTGTTGCAACATAATCTGTGTGGAAGTGTCGTAGTTATCGTCCTCCGAAAGCTAAGTTCTGCATAAGTCAATATACTTACCTCAAAATACACAAAAGTGAAATGCTTTGCGTATAGATATCGTAGTTAATACGCTTATTGTTGTAATGAAGAAAGTACTGTACAGTAACGTATTGTTATGCCACTAAAAAGGCTGTCTCATTGTTGCTATACCACAAAAGTTACTACTAAAACATGTTTTTCTTCCTAGAAGAATTCAGAAAACTGTGCAGATATAAAACAGAAACACTGCAAAAGCAACATTGTAAATTGTCACTCATTAGTAGCGTCGTGATAAAATCGTGTAGCTGTCACATAAACTAGCCACTGTGCCATCTGGTATCTCACTGAAAGTACTTTAAATCCAGAATATATTTTCAAGTAAACCAAAATGTTGCATTAAAATCTCATTAGCAGTACTGGTAAATGTTCTAAGTATGTAAGCCTTATAGTCGTTCCATAATCGTGCAACTAACAAGCAAGAATGTACACACACAATAACACTGCGGCGTCTGTTCACTATAACAATGCATTCGTTATTTCTGTTTAAATAAGTTCTCTTGGTTCTTGACTGGATATTTCACTTCAAACATTGTTACATGTTAACAGATTCTAAATCTGACAAAGCATACTAGAAATGTGAAGTGAAAAGTTTGATGGCAAAGACAAAGTTAAAAGGCAGATTATCTTTCAATAAACGGTTTTACATGTGAAATGTGGTGTAAACCTTTACTCTTCCTAGTACGCAGAGTTTCAACTTCAACGCAATTATCATGTGGTATACGTCGGATTCTGTAAGGTCCATTGTAAACTAGAAAGAATTTGTGACTCAAGTGTTTCTTCTTATGTGACAATGAATGAGCTTTAATGAGAACTTTCTGACCAATATACAATTTCTTTGCATTTGCTTTACCGTGTAGTTTTCTCCTTTTGTCTGCTCCAGATTTTATATTTTTAAGAGCCAAATCAATTATGTCTTTGTGTCGAAGTTTACGTGTATTTGGGAAAGGTACAAGCTCTCTGATTCTGTTCGGTGGTTCTTCATTCTTTAGTACAAGAGTAGGTGGTAAAGCAGTGGAATCATGAGGCATTTCATTCAGCACATTTTGAAATAAGTGTAAATATCTGTCCCAATGCTGATGCTTTCTGTGACAATAAAGTCTGCAAAGCTTATTGATTTCTTTCATAATCCGTTCAGACGGGTTACAATGTGGTGAGTACAATGAAATAAAAACAGGTTTGATTTTATGGTTGCGAAGCATGCGTGACCAAACAGCAGATCTGAATTGCGGTCCGTTATCTGAAATGACTTTACTAACGTGTCCAACTTCACGTAAGAAATTTTTAACAAAGGCGTTGGATACAGACCGTCCAGTGGCTTTACGTGACGGTGTGAAAGAAACAATTTTTGAAGTAAGTTCAACAGCGACTAGAACGTACGAAAATCCGTTAGATGTTCTGACAAGCGGTCCCAAGAGATCAACAGCAGCAAATTCTTTTAATTTAGAAGGAATGATAGGAAACAGCGGAGCACTATGGGAGATAGTAGATGGTTTCGCCTTTTGACAAAGTTTACAAATAGACAAGACTCTTCGAATTCTCTTTTCCATATTGTTAAAATAACAAGTCGTTCGAAGAATATGATAACATTTTCGTGGGCCAAAATGTGCGTAGCTGAAATGAATGTACCAAATGAGCTTATTAACAAAGTCGTCGGGAATGCAAAGTACCCATAGCTTGTCATCAACAGTGCAGCGTTTGAAGAGTATGTTGTTTCTAACCAGGTAATAATGCCGAATCTGAGTGTGTGTCTTTTCATGCCATTTACTTTTGATGTCTTTCCAAATCGGATCTTTATCTTGTTCATGAGCAATGTCTTTTAAAGATGTGGTGATGAAGTTTTCAAAGGCGACTTTCTGAATGTAAAGAATACTGAAATTTTTTCTCGAGGTTGCCTTCTTTGTTACTTTTCTCAAGCCCAGCCGGTGCGCGTGACAGTGCGTCCGCAACAATGTTCTCCTTGCCGGGAATGTAGACTATTGTGAAGCGGAATTCTTGCAGAAACAATGCCCAACGTTTTAACCTGTCATGATTTAATTTTGAAGACATAAGAAATTGTAATGCACGATGATCACTGTATACTTTTACGTGCTTACCAGAAAGAAAGAAACGGAATTTGTTAAATGCCCAAACGATAGCTAAAGCTTCTAATTCAGTAACGGAATAATTTTTTTCAGATTTTGTTAGCACTCGGCTAGCAAAAGCAATGGTTTTCTGAACGGTAGTGTCATTTTCTATGGCTTCTTGAAATAAATGGGCACCAAGACCGACTTTAGAAGAACCCGTGCTAAGGCAGAAATCTTGTGACAGATCTGGATGAGCTAAGATTGGCGCGTGAAGTAACGCTTCTTTCAAAGAATTGAATTCCAACTGTGCTTGTTCGTCCCAGTTCCAAATAGTATTTTTTCCAGTGAGAGAACAAAGTTTTGGTGTAACAAGAATTTGCATATTCAGAAAACGACGGTAAAAATTTACGAGACCTAGAAAACTGCGGACTTGTCTTTTTGTGGATGGAACTGGAATGGCTCTGATTGCTTCTAACTTTTCAGGATCCGGCTGAATGCCTTCAGAAGAAATAATACGTCCCAAAAACTTCACCTTTGTCCTACCGAATTCAGACTTTTCCAAGTTAACTGTGATTCCAGATTCTGCAAAAATACGTAACAAACTGTTGAGGATGCGATTATGTAGTTCCCATGAAGCTTCTGCTATTAGAATATCGTCCACATATAAGGTGATGTGACGTTTTAAGAACTCAGGTAATATCGAATTTAGCCCGCGAATGAATGCTGCTGAAGAAATGTTCAAACCAAATGGAAGTTTCCGAAACTGATAACAAACGTCGAAACAAAGGAAAGCTGTGTATTTTCTACATTCTGGATGAAGTTCGATCTGATAAAAGCTGGATCTGAGATCAATGGAAGACAACACTTTTACACCATTAAAATTTTGAAGAAGTTCTTCCATCGTCTGCGGCCTGTCTGTTTCAGGAATAATGATAGTATTGATTTGTCTCGAATCTAAGACAAGCCTGATCGATCCATTTTTCTTCTCAACAACATGTAATGGATTGTTGTATGAGCTTACTGCAGGCTCAATAATGCCCTCGTCGAGCATAGATTGTATTTCTGTTCTAACACGGTCCCTATAATGTGCTGGAATTACATATGGTCTAACACAAAATTTAGTATGCTCACGAACACGAAATTGGTATTGAAATCCCTTGATTGTTCCTGTTTTGTGAGTAAAAACTGTGGAATGTGCTTGTAAAATCTCAAAAAGGTCTTGCCTATCATTGTCATTACAATTCTCAATTGTTTGAATTTTATTCTGAATTAACTCATTAGTATCAAATGCGCCGTCGATATCACCCCTGTCAGTACTTGCAGAGTGATTGTTAGTGTCAAGTTCCGTAGAAAATTCCGAACTGTTGTCTAACAGAAGGTAAAGCCGATTGATTTCTTCGTCATGGTTTGAGAGCCAATCTTCAAATTTCAAAGCTATTGACTTACCTTCCTTCTCTAAACCTATTTCAGCATCGTGAAAGTTTAAGATTGCTTTGTATTCATTCAAAAAGTCTACTCCCAATATAATTTCCGTCGACAATAATGGAACAATGAGAAAGCTCATAGAGAAGCTGTGGCTTTGACAATAGAATTCTAAGTTGGTTTGTTGGCGTACATCTACACTTTTTCCAAAGATTGCACCTTGTAATTTAATCTTACGTAACGGAAGTGTGGGGCAATCGTTCGATTTGTTGCATTTGCTAAAGGCTGTTTCACTGATTACTGAAATGGGACTGCCAGAGTCAAGTACTGCCGTAAATTTTACGTCATTTACAGTAATGTGAATCACAGGATATGCAATGTTGTTATGCTTTACGTCGTGTTCCTGGAGTAAGATGTCCCTAATGTCTTCCATTTTTACGTAATTACTAGCTACGGCAGCTGCGTCGTTAGTGTCATAAGAACGTTTTGTGGCTGCCAGCGGTGTGAGTCATTGCCTATTGTCTCTTTGTTGGCGCGCGTCGTTATTGGGATTTGGAGACCTAACTTCTACAAATTCACCTCCTCGAGAGGGCCCTGCTCTGTTTGAATCCCGCCAGTTCTGATGCAATTCAGGTCTGTCGTTACGATCACATCGTCTGTCGTCATGTCGGTAGTTCCTGTAGTTCCTTTCTTGTCGGTTAAGTGGTGGAGAATTTCTCCCTGAATCGTAACTGCGCGTTGGACCGTTGCGTCTAAAGTTATTCTGTCTCCCTTGATAATAATTATTTTGGTTCCCAAATTGTCTGTTTCTCTGATTGTCTCTGTGATAGTCACTACCGCGGAGAGGTGATCTTTCCCTGTAATTATTACTACTCTGCCAACGGTTGTAATACGGGTGGTGTCTGTTTCGGTCACGATTTGTGTTGTGAGAATAGCCTTGTCGCGTCCAGTTATTATTTCTTTCATCGCGGAATTGCGACTGATGTGATCTGTAATTGTTGTGCTCCTGTGTTCCGCGATTGTCAGTGTCACTTTCCAGTTCTTGTAACAGTCCCTGAAAAGCTTCAATGTCGTCTTTGCAACGTCCTGCCAAAATAATATGTCGTAAATGTTCGGGTAATTTGATTAAGCAAATGCGGATGAGTTCTGAGGGGCTGTATGGGTTTGACAGGTACTGATTCTTGTGCAACATGTCTTCAAAATATTTCACAAGACTGGAGAATTCAGATTGTTCGAGATGTTTCATCATTATGATGCCATGTTTTACGCGGTCTTGTGTGGCTTGAGACCAATATGCTGAGAGGAAGGCATGGTAAAATTCTCCTTCACTGTGGCAATCGTGAATGACCGATCGCATTCTTACAGCTGGTTCATTCTCTAAGTAGCCACACATAAATTCTAATCTGTGCTCCAATGACCAGTTGGGAGGAAAACAATGAGAGAATTGATGGAGCCATGCTTGTGGATGAATGTCGTTGCCAGAATTCTTAAATGTTTTGAATTTACGTGTAGTAATGAACAGCTTATAGTCAAAATCATCATGTCGGCAAGTCGCATGTCGGTCATTGTTACGTCGTTTCGGCGGTTCCATCTCAAAATTCGGCGTACCTTGCCAACTTCTTTCACAATTTCCGAAGTGCCCTGTGTTGTTATTTTGTGTCTGTTTCGTATTTCTATGTCCTTCTTCCCATACTGGAGCGCGAGTGTCCTCTGAAATACGTAATTCTTGTACTACTTGTGCCAACTGATCTTGCATTTCCCGGATTTCTCTTTTGTACTGTGTATTGATTTGATTTTGATTTTGTTTGAATTTTCTAATTTGTTCATACTCTTCAGTGTCCGTGAAGGCTACAGGTGTTGTGTCATTCAGAACATCATCTACCTTTGTAGATAAGTCAGTGACCTGATCCGAAAGTTCGGCTACTTTATCCGATAGTGAAATCATTTCCTCTGTATGTTTTTCTTAACCAAGTTTCAGAGTGTCCATTTGTGTTGAAATCGTATCTACTGTGTCCTTTAAGTTTTCCTGAGTTTTTGCAAGTTGCATAACCGTATCGGTAGATGCAACTGAGTCAAATTTTGCTTGCAAGGTCTCATGATTTTCATGAACAATAGTTTGCAGTTCTTTTATGGCTGCTTCGTGATTCTGTAGTGCATTTTCATGACGCGAAAAAATAGGTTGGAAATGCTCACAAATTTGTGTTTTTACGTCATTACAGACTTTTTGACATTTCGATTCAATGTGATGTAACTCGGTAGTTAAATCCTCACGTGTTTGTTCAAGAGTTTGCTCCAATGAGTCTAACTTTTGAAGATTTTGTTCCATTGCGTCTAACTTTTTAAGATTTTGTTCCATTGTGTCTAACTTTTGAAGCTTTTGCTGTGTTTGTCTCTGATTTTGTTCCATTGTGTCTAACTTTTGAAGCTTTTGCTGTGTTTGTCCCATTTGTTGTATTAATTGTAATAACAATGCATTGGTGTCTGAAACATGTTCCTCAGTGCTTTTCGGCAGTGAATTTGCACCGGAAACATTCACATTTTGACAAGCAGAAAATGTGTCTTGAATTATTTGAGAAAACGGTGATAACCCAAAACCTGAATCTACAGTATTTGCGAAATTGTGTCCTGTCATTCCGGATTCCTGAGGCGAGCTGTTGCCGACCGATCGATCGATAATGCTTCCCTGTTCACTACCTGTTTCACTGTCTACACCATTGTTTGCAGCCCGCTCCATTTCCCTATGCACAATTGCCAAATTACTACTTTGAACATCAGTTAATTCATTACTCGGTGGCGCTAACACACTGCTTTCATTTTCACTGTCATTTCTCAGTTTACTTTGGAGCCTAGTATTACGTTTTTCACACGCCATTATTGTCACAATATTTCACGATAACACAGAAAAGCACAATTTGAAGAGCAAAATAAGAGAACACATTAACATAACACTGAAAATAATATCTACTTAATTGCAGCTGCGAAATACTTGGTGCAAATCTACATGCATGCCACAACTGTTTTACTGTACAACAATGAAAGACTGCAACTACAAAGGAGATTTTCTCTACAATTACGCGCTAGCAATAAACAAAATCTACACTAATTACACAAACTACAACAAAAAATCAGAAGATTCCAGTGAGGTATCCTTGGCTAAGGGTCGACATATGAAACTTCCCATATGAAACGTCCCCTTCCAACAATTATACACGACTGTCCTTAAACTGACACACAATATTTTGTTAGCGCAACGCAATCTGACTTTCAAAATTCCCTACAAAAGAATGGCCCTGACTAACATTAAACTATACCTTTCACAAATCACTTACCTCACAAAAATCTTCGCTGCTCAAGCTACTGCAATACAGCGAGCGCCACTACTGCCAGCTAAATAAAAGATTCAAACTATGGAAGGCACTAACTACTGATCGGGATAGTTAGCAAATGAAAGATATTAATAGAGAACAAACAATGTATTTACCTTGATATCATCATATATAAATATAGCAGTTCATGACAAATTTCAAAACTCCGCCATCTCTCTCCCCACATCCACCACTGCTGGCGGCTCACCTCCAACTGCGCAACGCTACGCGCTGTTCACAGCCAGCTGCCTAACACTACAATGGCGAGTATTACAACAATGCAAAGCAGCCACAGACTGCACACAGCACAGCCAGTGATTTTCATATTGAGCGCTACGTAACATTGCCAATAAGAAAACATAAACAGCCTACTTACATAGAGAAAACATAAACAGCCTACTTACAAGTGTCTTGATTTTTCTTTAGCCTTGCTTCCATTACTAGCCGTAACGTCAGAATTGCCTCTCTCGTCCCTTTACTTTTGCTAAAACCAAAGTGATCGTCACATAGCGCATTTTCAATTTTCTTTTCCATTCTTCTGTGTATTATTCTTGTAAGCAGCTTCGATGAATGAGCTGTTAAGCTGATTGTGAGAGAATTCTTGCACTTGTCAGCTCTTACCGTCTTCGGAATTGTGTGGATGATGCTTTTCCGAAAGTCAGATGGTGTATCGCCAGACTCATATATTCTACACACCAACGTGAATAGTCGTTTTGTTGCCAATTCCGCCAATGATTTTAGGAATTGTGATGGAATGTTATCTATCCCTTCTGCCTTATTACCGTAAGTCCTCCAAAGCTCTTTTAAATTCCGATTCTAATATTGGATCCCCTATCTCTTCATCGACTCCTGTTTCTTCTTCTATCACATCAGACAAATCTTCACCCTTATGGAGGCTTTCAGTGTATTCTTTCCACCTATCTGCTCTCTCCTCTGCATTTAACAGTGGAATTCCCGTTGCACTCTTAATGTTACCACCGTTGCTTTTAATGTCACCAAAGGTTGTTTTGACTTTCCTGTGTGCTGAGTCTGTCCTTCCGACGATCATATCTTTTTCGATGTCCACATTTTTCCTGCAGGCATTTCGTCTTAGCTTCCCTGCACTTCCTATTTATTTCATTCCTCAGCGACTTGTATTTCTGTATTCCTGATTTTCCCGGAACATGTTTGTACTTCCTCCTTTCGTCAATCAACTGAAGTATTTCTTCTGTTACCCATGGTTTCTTCGCAGTTACCATCTTTGTGCCTATGTTTTCCTTCCCAACTTCTGTGATGGCCGTTTTTAGAGATGTCCATTCCTCTTCAACTGTACTGCCTACTGCGCTATTCCTTATTGCTGTATCTATAGCGTTAGAGAACTTCAAACGTATCTCGTCATTCCTTAGTACTTCCGTATCCCACTTCTTTGCGTATTGATTCTTCCTGACTAATGTCTTGAACTTCAGCCTACTCTTCATCACTACTATACTGTGATCTGAGTCTATATCTGCTCCTGGTACGCCTTACAATCCAGTACCTGATTTCGGAATCTCTGTCTGACCATGATGTAATCTAATTGAAATCTTCCCGTATCTCCCGGCCTTTTCCAAGTATACCTCCTCTTCCTGTGATTCTTGAACAGGGTATTCGCTATTACTAGCTGAAACTTGTTACAGTACTCAATTAGTCTTTCTCCTCTGTGTATCAGACTTTAAAGCTGTGCGGATCAGCATAACGAAAAGGCGAGGGGTCTCGCTCGTTTTGTCCACGACTGTACAGTGCCTCCCAAATACTTGTACCTGCACCAGCATTGTGCTCCTTTGGCAGAGATACCACAGATCCCCATCTAGCCTACTTTACACAGCAGACAACTGCCGTACCCCAAGTTTTGTGAAAAGTTGTGGACGTGCAAACATTTAGAGCCTATTGGTAGTTTCACTGACCTTCTACCTCTTGCCACAGAGAGTAACTACAGTAGCACGTGAACATTCGACCAGCTTCGCCGTTTTCGAGATGCTCGTTCACAGGCTCTGTGAAATAATAATATACCCTTTGTTAAAGTCGCTTATCGTAGTGGATTCCGCTTGCATACTTTTTTTACCGTATGGTGTGCCGTCAACGCCACCAGTCAGTATCGAACGTTGTGGTGGGCATTGGTGATCATGTTTTGGCTTAACAATGTACTTAAGAACATATTTACGGGAATTCTCGTGTTTATTGTTCCTTTGGTGGTTGTTTCCATGCTCTGAAGTGGTTACTTTTGTTAAGTTTGGAGGTAAAACGGGTTCTTTTGAGTTTCAACAACTGAAATTCACGGTCAAAGTTAAGCAAACTAGATCTCCGAGAACCGTTTCCTTCTCATACGGCTCAGTTCGTGATAGGACTAGGTACCGCAGCATGCTATGCCTTACTTTCGTTACACTACTGAGTCATTTTCTGCACAGAGGACATATTGCGTGCTTGTGGCCCACACGCGGCTGAATCCGTTCTCACAGGCCAGAAGACAGCCGCAGTGGCCGCTGCTGCGGCGGCGGCCCCCGGGTTCGCGTTTATCCCGGCGGGAGCCGCGCCGGCATTGGCATGCAGATGGCGCGCTGGCCCGCGTTTATCGCGCGCCCATCACGCATTACACGCAATTTTGTCTGCGGGGCCGGCAGGGACGCCCCGCTAACGGCGCCGCTGGAAACGATTGCTCCTGTTTACAGATAATGGCAATCATGGCCATTGCCAATCAATTGAAAATAAAACCAGCGCCGAATGGATGTAGTGCGAAATAATACTTCGCCACACAAAAAAAAGGGGGAAAAGCGACCAGAGGGCGGACAGAGGGCTGCCGAACCACACGCTTTTGTTAGGGCCCCATGTGCAGAGCGGCGGCGCCGCTGTGTGGCGTGGCCGCATCCGCCGCGCGCAACACGGGGTGTTTTGTTTTGTTCCGGGCGGGACCTGTGTTAAGCTTGACGGCAACATTACCGGCACGAATAGAACTTAAGCACAACTGCCACGAGCACAGACAGTATCGTATTTTCCGTCTGATTTTTTTTTTTTTTTTTTTTTTTTTTTTACCCCGCCGAATATGCCCCAACAAGAGCAATATAAACAGCTGCCCAATATCCAGTGTCAGAAACTAATTGTACACTGCCGGATTCTGCAACCGGCTGGCGTTATCTGAACTGACTGTCTCCCGTCATGCAAAGGGACCAATGACGGTAAAAAAAAAAAAAAAAAAAAAAAAAAAAAAAAACTATTTACAGCATTCAGGTCATTCTAGGGGCACCTGAAAAATAATTATTTAAAAATACTCATTTGAAATTATTTTTTCTTATTTCTTTCTCTTAAAATTCAATTTTTATATTTATTTGCGGCCCTTTACCTTTTACCTGTCACCTAATGGCTGACGCGGCCCTCACACCCTCAATATTTATTGAGAAATAATAAGATATTGTTCAAATGCCCTTCGGATTTCACTTTTCACAGTTCTGGAAGCGGTCTATAAACCTGAAAAGAGGAAGATACAGTATTCTAGAGTATTGGAAGGTAGTGCTGTCACGTATTACTGCAATATTTAATTCTAACTTCTTAAGCGAACAAACAGACATTTCCATTGTTACAGCCCTGCACTCAGAAAAATTTGTCTAATGTTTCTACAGCTATTAACTGATTAAGTGCTAAGTAAGTAATCAAAGTATTCTGTTCAATGCACTTCGACAGATGATTCCGTCCATCTGACTCTTCTGTTGTGTTCATATTCACTTGGCAGTGCTGTATCGCTGGTTTAAAAGCTCGCAAATCACTAATTCCGGCGCAATATGAACCTTACAGAGGTACAAGACATTGCGCAATACATTGAGCGAGCGTCAGTGTATATAAAGCTCTGCACTCTCCTTCAATATACTGCAGAAATCATCAATACCGCTCTCGTACGGTCAATATCATTGCATAATAGATATTGAGCTTCTGAGGGTCCTTTAAGACAGGCCTTGTTTCACTTAAAGTTACAACACGTGATCGTGCTGGAGAGATGCGTCCATTCCACGATTAACTGAGCTTACCCTTAGCACTGACTCATGTCGCTAAATAACAAGAATCCGTTTACTACTAATACTTTGTTAAGGTGTTTAGGGCATGATCTGTCAATGGAATATCAGAAGCAACTCAATACAAAATTGCATATCAAATGGTAGCTCCCCTAAACTGAGAATTGATACTAGCAGCGTTACCATTTCACGTTACACTTCTATCAAGTCTGTTTTTGGTATTTTGGTGATGGATTACGCACGAAACGCTTCAGTAAAGTTTCTGTAACAATAGGACTCTTTTCATTTAGCTACCTGAATCAGTGTGGAGGGCGTGCTGAATTAGGTCGTATTTTCTCGATCTTACTTCTATATTAAACTTAAATGAAGCTAATTTGGTTTCCAAGTCGTTTAACAAAGCTGAAGGTTTGTATATTTGGAAACTTGACAGGTTTCTGTATATTGTGCTCTCTTTCACTCATGTCGTTTATCGTTTGCAGGTCTACCGTATATATAAAAGTACGTTTACAATCCTTCGGCCTGCTGAGATCGAATGCCAAAATAGTTCAAATGTCTCTGAGCACTATGGGATTTAACATCTGAGGTCATCAGTCCCCTAGAACTTAGAACTACTTAAACCTAACCAACCTAAGGACATCACACATATCCATGCCCGAGGCAGGATTCGAACCTGCGACCGTAGCAGTCGCGCGGTTCCGGACTGCAGCGCTTAGAACCGCTCGACCACACTGGCCGACAGATGGACCGTCGATGCATGGATACCTTCCCAAAGCCTGTAGTACACGCGAAGTTTGCCATATTCTTTGCTGACGGCATGTGATGTCAGGGGTCGTTGGTCCACCAAGCAAAGAGAATTAGTCGCACATGCTACACTTGCTGCTTAGATGTATGAGATGAATTCAAGAGGCAGCAGACGGGCAGTTCTCGTGCTGCTTCATAAGACAAATCTGCACACAGGTCTAACTTAAATGCTTTGACACTTGCAGTGATTAGTATATTCATAATCGAGCAATGCTGAGCTTATTTGACCATGAACTGGTTTAATGTATTTTCATTTATTCTAGACATCGCGCCAGTACATGTCACGGAGGGATTTTTGTGTTTCTTCAGTAACACGAGTTCGCTATTTGCCAACATGCGTTGCTTATCCAGATAATGAAATCAGCAAATATTTATTCGGGGATTATTGCCGGAGTTCACAAGGTCATCCACATAGTGTGACCACTTATTCTGGCTACTACGTCCCAGCAGTCAGAGATTTCAAGTTTCACTAACTTTTATTATTCCTTTACGACAAAAATGCAATAATATGTTCTTTTTTATTTTGTTTTGGCGATAATTACCAGGAACTCATGAGGGAGATTAATAAAGCATAGCAGTAAAATGCAGGCACCTGTGAAACTTGAAACTGATTATGGAACCGAAATACTTAAAAATTAATTATATCTGCGTTACAAAGTGAGGAAAAAGTTTAGGTTTGTAGACTCCTATCACCATTGCTGACGAGGAGGAAGGATCTCAGAGGGACACTGGTTTTTAGCTCTCGGGCAACGACTGCCAGACGACCACCCGATCTGCTGTGAGAGATCGGGACAGGTTATCACCGTTTATAATTTTTATTTTTTTGAGGATTTAGGGCTCAGTTTTTACATTTTTATACACTGGGTTAATTTTACCTTAGCTTCACTATTAGAAAACGATTTAAGGCATACTAATTGGAAATTGACACTATCAAGCCGTTCTTCACTATGTAAGATTTTTCATTACTTCTTTTTACTTCCTTTTTTCTAATAGATGTTCTGTTAAAACCGCTGTACCTCTTTTCCGGAAGTTATTTCTACTCGTATTTCTCCTATCACCAACGCTTCGTTAAGATACTGTTGCAAGCATTGATTACTGGGCCTTAGGAAGTCTAAAAGAATTTGTCACTCAAAGACTGTCTCTCAAAACTTTGACACCTTTTGCCTTAAACTACAGTAAACCTCGTCACCAGAAAAACCTTTTCTATTTGGAAAATGGCCAATGGTGTTGGAGGGCCGAACTATCTTTCCATTGTCAATTTGGTCTTGAGGAATGTTCTCACAACATCCTAGTGAAGTTCGACAACTGATTTGATAATCAGCTGCAGCTTTGCTTGATAGTCTCTCCTTTGCCACCTTACTCACTGCTCTAAGGGCGACGTCTGGAGCACCTTCTCCTCGTTTTGTCTTTTTTTTATAATTCCTCATTATAAAAAAGGCATAACGAGGAGATATTGCTCAAGGCATCTTGCTCGGCTTTATAATTTCTCCCCCCCCCCCCTCCCTCCCCCGCTCATGAACCATGGACCTCGCCATTTGTTGGGGGGCTTGCGTGCCTTAGTGATACAGACAGCCGTACCGTAGCTGTAACCACACCGGAGGGGTATCTGTTGAGCGGCCAGACAAACGTATATTTCCTGAAGAGGGGCAGCAGCCTTGCAGGGGCAACAGCGTGGATGATTGATTGATCTGGCCGTGTAACGTCAACTAAAACAGCCTTGCTGCGCTGGTACTGTGAACGGCTGAAAGCAGAGAGAAATTACAGCCGTAATTTTTCCCGAGGACATATAGCTTTACTGTATGGTTAAATGATGATGGTGTCCTCTTAGATAAAATATTCCGGACGTAAAATAGTCCTTCATTCGGATCTCTGGGTGGGGACTACTCAGGATAACGTCATTATTACGAGAAACAAAACTGGCGTTCTACGGATCGGAGCGTGGAATGTCATATCCCTTAATCGGGCAGGTAGGTTAAAAAATTTAGAAAGGGAAGTGGGTAGGTTAAAGTTAGATATAGCGAAAATTAATTCAGTTCGGTGACAGGACGAACAAGGCTTCTGGTCAGGTTATTATAGGCTTATAAATACAAAAGCAAACGTGGGTAATGCAGGAGTAGGTTTAATAATGAAAGAAAAGACAATAGGAATACGGATAAGGTACTACAAGCAGCATAGTGTACGCATTATTGTAGCCAAGATAGATACGAAGCCCACGACAACTACAGTAGCAGAAGTTTAGATGTCAACTAGCTCCGCAGAGGATGAAGAGATGAAGAAATGTATGATGCGATAAAAGACATTATTCAGATAAGACAGACGAAAATTTAATAGCCATGGGGAACCAGAACACGACAGCAAGGAAAGGAAGAGAAGGGAAAGTAGTAGGTGCATATGGACTAGGAGCAAGAATGAAAGAGGAAGCCACCTGGTAAAATTTTGCGCTGAGCGTATCTTAATCACAGCTAAGAATCATGGAAGAAGGTTGTATACATGGAAGAGGCATGGGGACACCGGAAGGTTTCAGATAGATTACTCGTATATACTGGTAAAACAGAGATTTGGGAACCAACTTTAAATAGTAAGACATTTCCAGGGACAGATGTGGATTCTGACCACATTTTATTGGTTATAGAGTGCAGATTAAAACTGATGAAACTGCAAAAAGGTAGGAATTTAAGGAGATGGGATCTGGACAAACTGAAAGAGGCAGATGTTGTAGAGAGCTTCAGAGAGGGCATTAGGGGACGACTGACAAGAATCAAGGATCAAGCAGGTAGAAAGATGAGAGCTAGTAGAATTCCTTGGGTAACAGAAGGTATTGAACTTAACTGATCATAGGAGAAAATATAAAAATGCAGTAAATGAAGCGTGCGAGAGGTCATACGAACGTCTCAAAAATGAGATCGACGGGAAGTGCAAAGTGGCTAAGCGGGGATGGCTAGAGAACAAATTTAAGGATGTAGAAGCATATATCATTAGACATAAGATAGATGCCGCATACAGGAAAATTAAATAAACCTTTGGAGAAAAGAGAACCACCTGTATGGATATCAAGCGCTCAGATGTAAAACAAGTCCTAAGCAAAGAAGGGAAAGCACTAAGGTGGAAGTAGTATATAGAGCTTCTATACACGGGCGATGTACTTGAGAGCAATACTGTGGAAATCGAAGAGGACGTAGTTAGAGATATGATACTGCGTGAAGAATTTACCATGACACTGCAGTACCTAAGTCGAAACAAGGCTCTGGGAGTAGGCAACATCGCGTTAGAACTACTGATAGCCTTGGGCGTGCATGGGGGCTTAATTAAAATGCAATAATTTTAGTAGCTGTGTGTCCGGTTATGAAGTCTCGTAACCGGTTGGCCCTGAGTAGTATTAGTACGCAATCTGACTGCGTAAAATAACAATAAAGAATGACAAGAAATTTCCGTTAACACAATTGATTAATTAAGTCCCCTGCAACTATAATAGCTACGAAACAACAAAGCACAAGTGTAACTGTTCTGTGTGTGGTAGTGTGATTCAACGTACATGTATCTGGCACAGTTCTTCCTCAATACGACAAGATATTTTAAACACCATTTACAATGAACTAATTGAAAAACCAGAACTCTATAATTGGACATAGAAACCAGAATTACATGTCTAACACATGAACACGAGCCAGATGCTTTGTTGACTGAACCTGTGACCGAGAGGCATTGTCATTAAAGAAATGTGAAATAATTATTTTTTTTACCTTCATATATATTGACGAAAAATACACTGTGATCATTGCAACATCTTTCATCTATACATTACACCAACCGAACAGCATCTACTCTCTCGCCCAACGGAACAACAACTGCACTCGACATCCTCTGAACTAGTACTGCTCTCGACATCCTCTCAACAAGTACTGCCCACGGCAACCTCCGAACTACTACTGCACCAGTGGAGGAAGCGGAATAATAATCTTTGGCGCGATCCCTGGCGCTGTGACTCAGTGTAGCCACCTTTCATATGCCCCTCCTCCATGGGCTAAAATTTGATGGTATTTTTGCCAGCATTGGTGGTGAAAATACCACCAAATTCGTCCAAAAAACACAGACAAAAATAAAAGATGATATTAATAAGTAAATATTATATAACTAAATAAATTTTGGCTTTGCACTGACCCTTCAATAACCTAATGTTTAAAAATACAGTAAGGAATACAAATGCTTTCATACATGTGATTTTACATAATAGTTTACACAAGTATCATTTCTCAGAGTAGTTAAACAGTTCAATCAATGGCATCATCAATGACGAATAGGTGCAGGTAGGAGTCTCATAACATTTCATAAACAGTCTACACACAATAAATCAGTTTATACAAATATTCACATAAAATCTTTTCAATAGTTCAATAAACAAGTAGCACTCCTCAGAGTAGTTGACAGTTCCAACAGTAGCAACCAGCAGTGGTCAACAGGTGCAAATAGGAGTCCCATAACATTTCATCAGCAGTGTTTGAACAGCTCCAACAGTGGCGCCCAGCAATGGTCAACAGGTGCAGACAGCAACAAGTGACACCTCATCAGTGGTTGAGCAGTTCCAACAATGGCACCAAGCAATGTTGAACAGGTGCAGACAGCAACAAGTGACACTATCTCAGTAGGAGCAGTTCCATCAATCGCACCCAGTAATGTCGAACAGGTGCAGACAGCAACAAGTGACATCATCAATGGTTGAGCAGTTCCAACAGTGGCACCCAGCAATGTTGAACAGACGCAGACAGCAACAAGTGACATCATCTCAGTAGAAGCAGTTCCATCAGTGGCACCCAGTAATGTTGAACAGGTGCAGACAGCAACAAGTGACATTATCTCAGTAGCAGCAGTTCCACCAGTGGCACCCAGTAATGTTGAACAAGTGCAGGTAACAGTCCATAATATTCACCAGCAATAATTACACTGTTCATCAGAGGTCCTCAGCAGAAATTAAACATTTCCAAATGGCACCCACCAATGTTAATAGGTGTAAGCACGAACACCAGTTTGAATGCACACACAATTGCTTTTACAAAATTATTATCAATGCTCTTACACTAAACATACAAATTATAATAAACACACAAATGATATCAGATAATTGTTATATTAACTATTACAAATACACAAATATCAGTAAACCTATAATATTTATGGGTGTCACTGCAAGCCACAACAAACAAGTAAAATAATATTTAGGAGGTAGGTCGGTACCAATTATTTGGGATTTGGAAAGGAAAACACACAAAACACACTCACTCTTCTTTCATCCACATATTAAGTACTACTGTGTAATTGAATAGTGTTAACTGTGTAAATGCAATTCTGTCAAAATTTTATGTTCAACATGTGTATCAAGTAGTAGTGGCAGCAGTGTATAATAGTCAATAATAGTTAGTCAACGTCATAGTCATCATGTCAAGACCAATGTTTGCCAAGCCAAATCAAAATGTACGGTTGCTGAACAACTGTCAGTGTGCCAAGATATGCAAATACTTCCTCTCTCCAAAAAAATATACACTGCTTATTTATTTAACAAAGTGTATATGTAGACAATCTTCCTTCCACTGGAGTGTTCTAGTCTGCCATCTTCAGCCTTCTTGTTCCATATAAACCAACAAAAAAAAAATTATGCTCCTAACTTACTTTACTTCTTATCCACCAAAACTCCAATAATCATCAGCATCACATAATCTCAATACTTCAATAATACCTCTTCAATACGTCAATACATATAAACCGTATCACCAATATCATTTCACTTCCACAACAACTCTTTCTTCTAGTCAGTCTCCTCGAACAAGTACAGATAAAATACTAGTGCAAACTTCAATTCATCATCCCATACAACCCGAAGACACAATGTCCACACACAACCTCTGTGTAATCCACCTGAGCCAAATCTTCTACTCATTATGAATTATAAAATACATTTTGGTTACCTTGTCCATCATAAAATAAAAGAAATGCATACATGACCTCTAACAGCCTCCACTTTGAATAACTTTCAGTAAGAAGGTGCGAGTACGTAGTATGAATGATCACATGAGACTTTGAATGAACAAATCGTAATATTTCACAGAGTGTACACCACTTCAAGAATCATGGCAAAACAGAAGCAAACATGTGGAGTATTTCTTTGTGTCAAGTGTCACTTGCTATTTCAATTGCTCATGAAGAATGTAGTGTAATAACTTTCAATGGTCTAAAGCTAGTGTTAGTATTTCATGTCGTTAGCTTCCTTTCTATTAGCATGAATTTATACAGCTTCCATAAAACCTCCAATTCCTGTGACTTCAATGAAGTTTCTTGTACCAATGTAGTTCGTAGAATTATAGCAGTTCATTTTCTTATCTTAAAATATAAGGCACTGAGCGTAAGCAAAACATGCAATAGCGAGTAAATATACCACTATAGAACAGAATGTCAACAAGTGGATGTAGCACAATCCCTACAACGAGGTTCTGCCAAGCGAACAATCTGTAATTAATACCATAGTGTAACCTAAACTCCATGTTCGTACACAGTATATAAGCATTTCTATATACCAAATTAAAGAGTAGTTATGACAACAAAACAGAAATGTGTAAATACGTAATACATACGCAAAGCAGCAAATATATATCTTACATAATAAATAGGTTATTAGCAACATATCTGCATAAGAAAATAAATGTTCATATATAATCTCAATAAGTAAGCATGAAGGGGCAAGCAGACAAATCACAAAGTATAACTTACATTCACAACCATATCAGCACAACTAATCAGGTGACAATTATAATTTAAATAAATAGGCACAGCAAGCACATAAAAGAAAAAGAATGACATCAGTGAAATAGCAGAGCAGCCAAGCGATGCATAATATACATAAGTAACATCCCTGTTCATTAATCAATCATTGTCAAAATCTGTTAACACAAAGTATAAATCACGTAATCGCGAGCAGCAAATTACGTATAAAGTACATACCTAAGTGGAAATATGTCACCTGAAAAATAAACTCAATTAATAGTTACCATTTTAGTTTATTACTTTCTTCTTCGAGATTACATTCTTCCTGAAATTTTCTCGATAGCAAGTCCTCTTAACGTCGGACACACACAGAATTTAGCTGAAGTTCTTAAATATTTTTTACAACAGTATCCTGAAAAAAACTGAACGTTAGTAACATAATTTATCAAGTCACTATAGCTTTATACTGAATTTAATCGGAGAAATTAGGACTGTGTATTTGTTTACGGCTGTCAGTGCATTCGCACTGAGCGCTCAATCAGCTGTAGGTACGCGTGACGTAGGAAGTAATTGTTTGCAGTCAACGACTGCCTTGTGCGTCGTGCAGGCTTGACTGTCGCTTTGAGTATGTGCCGCCGCCTGAACACGGCGCGGTATCCTTGTATTCTCTGCGTGTTTACGTGCAACTGTTAATTTCTCAAAAGTATGTCATTCCACAAAAATTTTAATTTTCGATATATGATGTATTCCCTTAGAGCGCCGTGATTTAAGAGTTTCTACTACGACAGTGTTAATATGAATAATTTTGCGAACTCTATATGGACCGTTATAAAGCAGAAAAAATTTGTGACACAAGCCTCCTTTGTGAGTCAAACGATGAGACTTAATTCACACCTTTTGACCAACTGACAAAGTTTTTAAACGACCAGGACGTTTAGTTGATTTCTCTCTTCTAGCAGCCGCAGATGCAATATTTTGCAGAGCCAGGTTGACAACTTCAGAATGCAGCAGTTTCCGTGTAGGCGGAAAAGGAACTATTTCAGAAATGCGATTTGTCGGTGCTATATTTTTTAATATCAATATAAGCGGTAAAGAAGTTGAATCATTAGGGAGTTCATTCAGAATGTTTTTAAAAATATGAAGATACTGATCTCATGTTCTGTGATCATGATGACAATAAAGACAATTTATTGATTTCCTTCATCCATCTCTCTGAAGCGTTAGATTGAGGGTGAAAAAGTGAAATGAAAATTGGTTTAATCTTACGACGCCGTAGAGTACGAAGCCAAATTTTAGAGCGAAATTGTGATCCATTATCTGATATAACTTTATCAACATGACCCACTTCTTTAAGAAAATGTTTGATGAAAGCATTAGATACTGAACGAGCTGTTGCTTTGCGTAAAGGTGTAAAACAAACATATTTTGATGTCAATTCCACTGCTACCAAAATGTACGCAAAACCATTAGTAGAACGAACCACTGGACCGAACAAATCGACTGCAGCCACCTCCTTCAATTTCGCTGGAATGATAGGAAACAACCGTGCTCTGCGAGAAATAGTTGGCAGCTTAGCATTTTGACATAACTTGCATTTGGCAAGAACAAATCGAATACGTTTTTCCATATTACTGGAGTAGCAATTTTCTCGTAATTTATGAAAGCATTTTCTGAGACCAAAGTATGCGTAACTGAAATGTCTATACCAAATCAATTTATTAACCCACTCATCGGGAATGCAAACTAACCAAACAGAGTTGTCAACCGATTTTCGTTTAAAAAGAATATCGTTGCGAACTAAATAATACTGTCTAATCGCTACGCTTTCCTTTGTCATAAGGCTGGTATCTATTGTCCTGTCTGTTTCGTTTGTCATTTTAAGAATTACCGCTATAACGTCCGTTGCGATCATTATCCCTTTTCTCTGAAAATCTGTTGTGATTACCGTTACTGAAAAAATTACAAGAAGTTCCGTCGTCGTTGTCATACTCAAGTTCTTGTAGCAAAATCTTAAAAGTTTCAATGTCGTCTTTACATCTTCCGGCTAAAGCAATGTGTCTTATCGATTGTTAGAGCTTAGTTAAGCAAATGCGAATTAATTTAGTCGGGCTAAAATGGTTGGAAAGGAGTTGATTCTTTCGAATCATGTCTCCAAAGTATTCTGCCGGCGTGCGGAACTCAGACTGTTTAAAATTACGCTGCACAATAAGACTACGTTTAACTCCGTCTTGCGTGTTTTCGGACCAATATGCCGATAGAAATGCATGATAAAAATCATTTAAATTATTACAATCTCTAATAAGTGCGCGCACGCGATTCGCCGGTTCGTTTTTCATCAATATCCTGAAAACTGTCACTTTTGGGTAAAATAGTCATATCCGGTTATTCATTACTGACTCCTTTTCTATATGGATTGATAGTTGAAGAGTTGTTTTGATATATACAAAGAATAGTAAAAGAGTATGCAGCAGTGCAGAAAACTAAAAGGGAAATAGCACCACTACAACTCGGGGCCCTGTGCACGCTACGGAACATATTCACTTAGTGTAGTGAATCCCCCGAGGACCTAAATAGCCACACATAAATTCCAGTTTGTGACTTAGTTGCCAATTTGGTGGAAGTGTGTACATAAATTGATCTAACCATGAACATGGATCTATGTCATTATTAGAATTGCGAAAGATCTTAAATTTCCGAACAGTTAAAAAGTGTTTATAGTCAAAGTTTTCACCTCGTGGCGACAAAGACCTACCGCGTCTGTCCCAGTCCGAATGTCGATTATTGTCAAGTTCGAGCGCCTGGCGCTCTCTTGTTGCATCTCGTAAATGAAATAAATTATTTTCTTCAAAACCCGCTGCTATCGGTGATTCTAAATTTCTTCTACTGTCTTTTCCTACGATTTCGCTTTCAATTTGTATAACTTGCTTTCGTGACGCCTAAAATTCCCCTTTAACGCGTTCATTAAATTTTCCCTGATTTTCAACATGTTTATTTATTTTCAGGTACTCTTCTGTTTCTGCAAATGGCAATGGAGCTGTATCATCTGACTTTTTTGCAATAAGTCACCTACTTGTTCTTTCTGATTATTTACGTCTTCCGTAAGTGTCGCGACTCGGGTTCCAGTATTGACACATTTGGTAGTTAACTGTTCATATTGTTGTATTAGGCTATTTATTCTGTCATTTGGTACGGATTCCTCGATTCTTTCAAATATTTCTTCTTTATCGTGCGCACGTTGTAAATTTAACTCTGAACATTTTTGTGCTATCACGAGATCTCTTTCTTCCTGTTCTCTATCCTGTTCCTTTTGTCTAATTTCTATTGAAATTAATCTATTATTGTGAGCATTCAAAATCGGTTGTACTTCTTCTCTAATTTCTTTCTTTAATTCATCTTTCATGTTTTTAAAACATGTCCCTATTCGCGAGTCTAACCGGGTTTCCGTTGTTCCCATATGAGTTTTAATTGTTCCTATTTGTGATCCCAAATTTAATATTGCACTCGTCAACTGCTCCATATTAACTGGTTCAAAATTCTTTTCACCACTAACATTTCCCGAAAAACTAACTTCCTTCGTCCAAGCTGTCAAGCTATCTCTGTTCGATACTATTCCAAAATCTGCTGTCGTTAATCTCGTATTCTGAGAATTTTTTGATTGTGAAAAATTTTGAACTAGTTCCGGACTATTTTCCCGGCTTATTAAACTGTTTTCTACTTCATTATTCATCATACTGTTCTCCTGAGTTGGCGAGTTCACCATGTTAACAATTTCGTCATTCTGGCTATCCATCATTTTTGCCCTTTTCGTCGATCGCGTAATCATTTACATAACATACAAAACTCGTGACTATACGAAAATTACATACAATATAACACTTTATCACCAACAATACCATTCACACGAAATGCTTCCCGACAAACACGATTAACGAACAAATAAAACCTTCACAAAGGCACAAAATTGTCAAACGGGTATACGAGACATCAAAAATTAAATTCTGCAAAAATACCATTAGAAGAATGACAAGACAACTACAAATGTTCAATTACCAAATCTACACATGCAATATAGACTACAATTACTAAACTAAAAATTACTACAACAATACTACTGTCTGCTATTTTTACTATCAGAAGAATTCCAAGGGACGATTCGAAGCAGCGGTCGCCACGTGCATGGGGGCTCAACTAAAATGCAATAATTTTAGTAGCTGTGTGTCGGTTAACACAATTGATTAATTAAGTCCCCTGCAACTCTAAAGCTACGAAACAACAAAGCACAAGTGCAACTGTTCTGTCTGTGGTAGTGTGATTCAACGTACATGTATCTGGCACGGTTCTTCCTCAATACGACAAGATATTTTAAATACCATTTACAATGAACTAATTGAAAAACCAGAACTACTATAATTGCACATAGAAACCAGAATTACAAGTCTAACACATGAACACGAGCCAGATGCTTTGCTGACTGAACCTGCGACCAAGAGGCATTGTCATTAAAGAAATGTGAAATAATTATTTTTTTTACCTTCATATATATTGACGAAAAATACACTGTGATCATTGCAACATCTTTCATCTATACATTACACCAACCGAATAGCATCTACTCTCTCGCCCAACAGAACAACAACTGCACTCGACGTCCTCTGAACTAGTACTGCTCTCGACATCCTCTCAACAGGTACTGCCCACGGCAACCTCCGAACTACTATTGCACCAGTGGAGGCGCCGGAATAATAATCTTTGGCGGAATCTCTGGCGCTGTGACTCAGTGTAGCCACCTTTCAAGTACCTAAGTCGAAACAAGACCCTGGGAGTAAACAACATTGCGTTAGAACTACTGATAGCCTTGGGAGAGAGAGCCAAGACAAAATTCTTCCATCGGGTGAGGAAGATGTATGAGACTGGAAAAATACCCTCAGACTTCAAGGAGAATATAACAATTCCAGTTCCAAAGAAAGCAGGTGCTGATAGGTGCGAAAATTACCGAACTATCAGTTTAATAAATTATGGTTGCAAAATACTAAAACGAATTCTTCACGGACGAATCGAAAAACTGGTAGAAGCCGACCTAGGGGAATATCAGTTTGGATTCCGTAGAAATGTTGGAACACTTGAGGCAATACTGACCCTACAACGTATCTTAGAAAATAGATTAAGGAAAGGGAAACCTACGTTCTTAGCATTTGTAGACTTAGAGAAAGCTTTTGACAATGTTGACTGGAATACTCTCTTTCAAATTCTAAAGGTGGAAGGGGTAAAATACAGGGAGCGAAAGGCTATTTACAATTTGTACAGAGATCAGATGGCATTTATAACAGTCGAGGGACATGAAAGGGTAGCAGTGGTTGGGAAGTGAGTGAGACAGGGCTGTAGCATATCCCCGATGTTATTCAATCTGTATATTCACAATCAGTGAAGGAAACAAAAGAAAAATTCGGAGTAGGTATTAAAACCCATGGAGAAGAAATAAAAAATCTGAGGTTCGCCGATGACATTGTAATCTGCCAGAGACAGCAAAGGACTTGGAAGAGCAGTTGAACGGAATGGACAGTATCTTGAAAGGAGGGTATAAGATTGCTCAAAATGGCTCTGAGCACTATGCGACTTAACTTCTGAGGTCATCAGTCGCCTAGAACTTAGAACTAATTGAACCTAACTAACCTAAGGACATCATACACATCCATGCCCGAGGCAGGATTCGAACCGCGACCGTAGCGGTCGCTCGGCTCCAGACTATAGCGCCAAGAACCGCACGGCCACTCCGGCTGGCGAGGGTATAAGATGAACATGAACAAAAGCAAAACGAGGATAATGGAATGTAATCGAATTAAATCGGGTGATGCTATGAGATTAGGAAATGAGACGCTTGAAGTAGTAAAGGAGTGTTGCTATTTGGGGAGCAAAATAACTGATGATGGTTGAAGTAGAGAGGATATAAAATGTAGAATGGCAATGGCAAGAAAAGAGTTTCTGAAGAAGAGAAATTTGTTAACATCGAGTATAGATTTAAGTGTCAGGAAGTCGTTTCTGAAAGTATTTGTACGGAGTGTAGCCACGTATAGAAGTGAAACGTTGACGATAAGTTGTTTAGACAGGAAGAAAATTGAGGCTTCCGAAATGTGGTGCTGCAGAAGAATTCTGTGACTAAAGCTTTATCGCTTGACATTTATTTTATACGTGACATGCCAGTTTAAATGTTTTATTTCTGATGAAGGCACTCTTAGAAGTGACTTAAACCTAGGTCAAAAAGACCTCATTTTGCGACCGAGGGCTGTGTATTGCTTTAATTTTACGTTGTACCGGTCACTGACAACGAAGCCATGTTTAAAACTTTAACCCCAGTAACATTTCAAGCTCAGGGGTCTCGGTCCAACATCTCCTAAAAAAGAAAAGTTGGTTAGTCTCTGCTTATTCAACTGCAGGGTAGACTGTCCTCTGTTTCTACAATTGTTTTATAGTCTAATCTTACTGTCTACTGCACACTTTTGTCGTGACTCTTTGGTAGCAATAACAACTCACGTTTGGTTACAACCTTAGTTATATTTTACTGCTGCAAGTTTGTTACGTTTCTATTAAGTGTGTGTGTTGTATCCTGTACAACGGAGCAGTCAGTTTTGTTTTAGGTCTAGGATGTAGTATTCACTAGCGTTAGTAGTCGACTGTTTCACTTAGCCCGCGTTACTGCTTTACATTACCGACTCTGTTTATATTACCTATTCTTTGTCAGTCTGCCTTTGCTTGCGCCGCTGTTGTATGATCTGCTACCAGTACTAGCCGGCCAGGGTGGTCGAGCGGTTCTAGGCGCTACAGTCTGGAACCGCGCGACCGCTACGGTCGCAGGTTCGAATCCTGCCTCGGGCATGGATGTGTGTGATGTCCTTAGGTTAGTTAGGTTTAAGTAGTTCTAAGTTCTAGGGGACTGATGACCTTAGAAGTTAAGTCCCATACTGCTCAGAGCCATTTGCTACCAGTACTACCATTTTCTCTCTCGGTGGTAATGTCTGTCGAATCATTCTCTGCCTGTGTTCATTGCCGTGTGTGCTATCGTCGTTGCAAGTAATTTTGCTGTAACGCTCCAGATATTCTGTCGCAGGTTCGAATCCTGCCTCGGGCATGGATGTGTGTGATGTCCTTAGGTTAGTTAGGTTTAAGTAGTTCTAAGTTCTAGGGGACTGATGACCTTAGAAGTTAAGTCCCATACTGCTCAGAGCCATTTGCTACCAGTACTACCATTTTCTCTCTCGGTGGTAATGTCTGTCGAATAATTCTCTGCCTGTGTTCGTTGCCGTTTGTGCTATCGTCGTTGCAAGTAATTTTGCTGTAACGCTCCAGATATTCTGTCGCAGGTTCGAATCCTGCCTCGGGCATGGATGTGTGTGATGTCCTTAGGTTAGTTAGGTTTAAGTAGTTCTAAGTTATAGGGGACTGATGACCTTAGAAGTTAAGTCCCATACTGCTCAGAGCCATTTGCTACCAATACTACCATTTTCTCTCTCGGTGGTAATGTCTGTCGAATCATTCTCTGCCTGTGTTCGTTGCCGTTTGTGCTATCGTCTTTGCAAGTAATTTTGCTGTAACGCTCCAGATGTTCTGTCTACACTGTCGTTGAGATTTGTCTACAAGGTCTGTTTTCCAAGATTTTATGTTATTTCGTCGTGTATTTACGAGTCGCCTTTCCTCCGACCGATAGTCATAGTGTAAGATCATGTTTACTGTGGTCCCTGTCTCTCCGCACGCATAATCAGATTCCTGACTGAGGTACACACACGTCGTGAACGAGACGTGGCCGGACAAGAAATGAACCATGTCCTGGCTCTCTGCGTAATATTCCGGCCTTGATACGCTAAATCCAAGACTAGCGTAAGAAGAACAGTAAACAATTCCTTAAAAACTACTCTCTGCCAGAAACATGATAGCGATTAGCAGATTGCAGAGGTAGATTTTAGATGTAGGCAGTAAGTCGTACATATAGGCCCGTACAATTTGCTACGAGAGGGATACGTGTAACCAATGCACAGAAGAGGATCGCATGAGGCGGCAAGCGAGTGATTCCGCTTGCGATGTGACCACAGTACGAGGTGACCACCGTGTTTTTAGCGTGACGATACAGCCCCGTCCACAGTTGCTGCGTATGGACCTACCTGTGTTGACGGTTCCACGTCGTCTCCTGTGGTGATGGCATGCATGCAGTTTATCAGAGTACATTATCAAGAAGCTGAGAAAGTCTATCAAGTGGGCTATCGAACATCTTTGCTGTTGTGTTGAGTGGTAAAAACCTGCTTCAACCTGCCCTACCGCAAAGGTTTCATACATATCAGTCGTTACATTGCCAATCCTAATATGCAATGCTGAGCAGCACAACGGACAGAAAACCGGCGGGTATACTGTATCTCTGATCTGCACAGTTCGTCTGAGAAGTGGTCAGTCAGACGTATCTGGATATACACTGACAGAAAAGGGAAGTGTTAAATTATTTACTAGTCCGACATTTATCAAATTTTGAGTTTTGTTTATCACATAACGCAAATTAAATGATGTAACTTACATTCCTTTCGATACTGGTGCCCGTCATGAATATTAGAATGAGACGTGACTCCACGGACAAGAATACACTCTTCTACTCGTTGTGGAATGCAAGTAAACAGCCTTCGAATGTCACCTTGAGGAACACTTTGCCATGTCTAAACGCTTGCAGTGTCAGTTAATGAAGAATGCTTTATGGGAGCTGGTATGAAAGTATAGGCTTCTTCCCTTCGCATCTTAGACTAGCTCTATGGATGACATATCAGGGAACCGTGGAGGAAAATCAAGGATCTGTAAATTTCTCAGGTTCTTTGTGACATTCTATTATCCTGTTGAAATTTGCCCTTCGGTACTTCATCATGTAGAATCAACAACAGGGCTTACCATTCTTGCCGAACGCTGGCGAGCAATCAGTCTCCCTTCACGTATTACTAGATCAATCCAGTTGTTACATCCAGTGGCTACCGAAACCATGACTCCAGGAGTTGGATAATATGGGTCTCGAGAACCGATTTCTCCAGTGACTTTTCACCAGGTCACATTGGCATATATCTGACCAAAACTCATCGAAGAACCCAACACACTGCCATTCAAAGGCCCTTATGACTCTGACTCTACGCCAAGCAGCTCTCTGTGGTGACGGTTTCAGCAGTAAGCATCGCATATCACCTCGAGACCTCAGCACGACTTCCGTTTATTTGAGTAGTTGGAGATATTTGTTTTCTGTGCATAGTTCACTGTCCAGAGTTTTGTATTCCAATGATGGAGACATCAACAGACTCAGGAAGCTGTTACGCATTCCAACAAACTCAGCATGCCGCACTATTTACAAGTATCCAAGCAATGGTCAGTTCGTGACGTCGTCATACCGTTGCTTTAGATCGTGGACTGGCGCCAACGTATTCTGTGGTTGTAGAAAGATCAAATATTTACTACGCTAGGATGTACAGAGAGGCCTTAGAAATTCGAAAGCACAAAAATAATTCTATCAGGAAAGAAGAAGAATTAAAATTAGGATAGTTGTGAGCCTTAGTGGTAAATAAAATAAACAGCACCAACTCATCCCCAATATAAGCCATAATAGCATACGTCGACACGACTTCGTGATCTTAGGCAGTGGTCTGATGACCTTATGAACCGACCATTGCATCGATGTGCCGATATTTATATATGTGATACCTTAATATGTACACGCATCAGTGTTTTGGTTGTTTTTTCTCTGCATTGAACAGTCATCCCGCAAATATGTCACAAATTTTACGACCTGATGTTTTCTATACGGCCACAACTGCACGACTAAACTTCTCAGTATAGAGTAACCGTTTTGTGTCCATGTGTCCACACTTCAACATCTGACCTCCTGTCCAGCGGAAAGTAAGCATTAATGGCTTGCTCTTGCCACATGTACTTGGAGGTACTCAGCAATCTCAGAACATAATTATTTGTCTACAAAAGACGTTTACTGATGTAATATACACTCCTGGAAATTGAAATAAGAACACCGTGAATTCATTGTCCCAGGAAGGGGAAACTTTATTGACACATTCCTGGGGTCAGATACATCACATGATCACACTGACAGAACCACAGGCACATAGACACAGGCAACAGAGCATGCACAATGTCGGCACTAGTACAGTGTATATCCACCTTTCGCAGCAATGCAGGCTGCTATTCTCCCATGGAGACGATCGTAGAGATGCTGGATGTAGTCCTGTGGAACGGCTTGCCATGCCATTTCCACCTGGCGCCTCAGTTGGACCAGCGTTCGTGCTGGACGTGCAGACCGCGTGAGACGACGCTACATCCAGTCCCAAACATGCTCAATGGGGGACAGATCCGGAGATCTTGCTGGCCAGGGTAGTTGACTTACACCTTCCAGAGCACGTTGGGTGGCACGGGATACATGCGGACGTGCACTGTCCTGTTGGAGACGGTTGCGAATGGTCCTCGCCGATACCCCAGGAGCAACAGTGTCCCTAATTTGCTGGGAAGTGGCGGTGCGGTCCCCTACGGCACTGCGTAGGATCCTACGGTCTTGGCGTGCATCCGTGCGTCGCTGCGGTCCTGTCCCAGGTCGACGGGCACGTGCACCTTCCGCCGACCACTGGCGACAACATCGATGTACTGTGGAGATCTCACGCCCCACGTGTTGAGCAATTCGGCGGTACGTCCACCCGGCCTCCCGCATGCCCACTATACGCCCTCGCTCAAAGTCCGTCAACTGCACATACGGTTCACGTCCACGCTGTTGCGGCATGCTACCAGTGTTAAAGACTGCGATGGAGCTCCGTATGCCACGGCAAACTGGCTGACACTGACGGCGGCGGTGCACAAATGCTGCGCAGCTAGCGCCATTCGACGGCCAACACCGCGGTTCCTGGTGTGTCCGCTGTGCCGTGCGTGTGATCATTGCTTGTACAGCCCTCTCGCAGTGTCCGGAGCAAGTATGGTGGGTCTGACACACCGGTGTCAATGTGTTCTTTTTTCCATTTCCAGGAGTGTAGTTCAGTATACTGTTATTAGACACCAGAAGAAATATCTTTACTTGTTACACCCTGTATCAACAGCACCACTTGCTAACAAGGTTAGAATCTGTAACTAATTTCTGAGTCATTAAAGCCCGTAATGGTTTCTTCAGCTTGGAAGACGAAACTTTAGGCACAACAATATACATTGGTCTACGGCCTAATGCTCATAAAACAAATACTTGCAATTACGAAATATCAGTGTCAAATCCTGCATTCTGTGATTCCAGGAATCTGTCCTAACGTCTATGGTCCACCTCGAACCTTCTCACTGACTTCAGTTGTTGTCATCCGTCTGTTCGGCAGAGCCAGCAATGGTCAGTTCGTGACGTCATCATACCGTTGCTTTAGATCGTGGACTCGCGGCAACGTATGCTGTGGTTTTAGCAAGATCAAATATTTACTACGCTAGGATGTACAGAGAGGCCTTCTCTTGGTGTAGTCCTTCTGAAAGGACCCGTGACTACTCTTGTCACACTGGTGTCCTTAGTCCAGCACCTCACTACATGTTCTGCAGTCATTGCACTACAGCTGTCTGTACGATCTGTAGGTATGATGCCCCCATGTGCCACATGCCAATGGCTTCAAAAGATCGCGATAAGCAGCACATCCTCTGAGCGTAACATGGCTATATCTCCATATGACTTCCATTAACGTTATATACATCGAATAATCACCATGCATTCACAACATTTTTCGTCTTTAGGAATGTTGTTTTTCTGTTCTGAAAATTCTGAAAATGAGTTGGCACAGGGAAGAAATTTTGATGAATGCAGCCCATAGGCATCAGATTACTAGAATATCACTTTCGTAACGTTGGGTCAAGGTGCTCATCGTGTAACTCTTTACCTTTTCCATCAGTATACACTAAAAGACAAAAAAAAAAGAAAAACAACGACGAACCACGAAAGAATTATCCGAATGGGACGGAAATCGGTAGATGTGGTGCACATGTACAGACAAACAAATGATTACAGTTCAAGAAAAACTTAACGATTTCTTCAACTGAACGAGCTTTGCAAGCTGAGCAAGTCAACAATGTTTCCCTCCCACTCGAATAATTCCTTCATGGCACGCCAGTTTTTTACGTTTTTATTTTTCTTAGAGTGCAAGTCATCCATTCCGTGGTCGCCATCACCAGACAGGGCCCGTGACTACGTGAAGCAGGCGGAAGCTAGGCATCCTGCGTTGCGCTCTGCGGCCTTCGGATGGCCCGGAAATCTGGAAGCGGCCGCCTGCAGATAGTAGTAGCAGGAGCAGGAGTAGCGAGCAGTCTGGAGTAGGGGGCTCCAGTGGTGGCGGCGTGGCGCTCGGCGCGCATTTTCCAGCCTATTAATCTTGAGGACGTGCAGCGTCGGCAGAGGCGAGGCAGAAGCACAGGCTGCACGGCGCGTGTGTGTTTTTAATATTTGGCCCAGGGTCCCCGGGCAATCCCGGCTGCCGGCACCGCAACTCGCCACTAAATTATCCCGAAAATGAAAGTGTCAGTCAGCTGTGAGGGATGGCACGGCTGGGCCCAGTGCGCTCGCTCCTTCTTCGTGGGGATCGCGGGGCGGCGCAGACAATCTGAACTCGAGGAATACGGAACAGCTTCCTGTCTATTGGCACCATAAAAGAGCACACCCTCTTCTGGCGCACTGCAACCCCTCTCTGTCCAGTGCCAGCGATCAGCCACCAACGTCAGTATCAGCAGAACCTTCGCACTGTTTGTACCTCAAATGCCTCAAATGTGGGTATACGTTTCTCGTTTTCCTTGCGTCAGATTTGTTTGTATACTCAAGTATTCACTTCAGAAACGTGCATGATGGAATTATTTCTAACACTTTTCGAGTGATGATTGTTTTGTATAGTAATTTATGTCATGAATTTATTTCAGTTTTATTTGAGCGCGATGAACAGGTGTGAACGTGTCTTCAGACGCCAATGTGTGATTTTTAATATCGAATTTGCTAAAAGACATCTTGCTGTAGGCGCTTCAGTCCGGAACCGCGCGACTGCTACGGTCGCAGGTTCGAATCCTGCCTCGGGGATGGATGTGTGTTATGTCCTTAGGTTAGTTAGGTTTAAGTAGTTCTAAGTTCTAGGGGACTGATGACCTCAGTTGTTAAGTCCCATAGTGCTCAGATCCATTTGAACCATTTGAACATCTTGCTGTACATCACGAGCTAGTTGTAGGTAAAATCTTTAATTGCCAGATCCATATCTGGAGCATAAAGTCCATAGTCAGTGGCAATTTTATTATATTGATAAGCATCTGTTGTCCGTACTGTCTTTGCCAGACAGCGTTTCAAGTATCTAACGTGTGATCATTCACCATTGTTCCAAGAGGACTGCTTACCAGGTGAGACCTTATTATCGGTGAGTGCTTGTTCATGTGCAGATCCACCTGGATAGCTGCTCGTGTCAGCACGTCGCTTCCTGGATTTAGGAAGGTACGCCGACTCTGTACCGAATCCACCCACCAGACCACTGATAAGGGCCAGCGTGTCAGCAAGCTTGGACGTGATATTTTTAGGCGGTTTCCCACATCCGACTAGGTGAATACAGGGCTTGTACCTACGTCCCACCTCACTTACACGGTGCGCAAACATACAGAAAACGTTCCAACACTTTCACATGAATCAAACTACAAGCAGACAATTGGGGTACACAGATTCCGTCGCAAGGGGGGGGGGGGGGGGGGATAACAGGGTACCGACAGGAAGGGTATCCCACCACTCTTTAATGTGAACAATGGCAAATCTGATAATAATTACAAACATGTCGTTGATCAGCTTCAAATTAATATTATTAGCGTTTGTCGCTATCTTCAAAAGCAAACTGGCGCAGTAATAGCACCTCTGCTACTTTTGTATGTAGTTGAACGAATTATGTCAAGGCGGCAGTACGAAGTCACGGAAGTTTCAAATGCTACCAGGGCTTTCATCAATGTCTTTGACGGACGAAAATTTGTAGCGATGCTGGTTCCAATAGATAATTCAGACTATTTCGCTGTAGGTTTGCAGCATAGAGCACCCGTTTCTATGCATCACTAAGTGTCCCAGCTGAAGTCACTGTTGTTAGACATTCGGATATGACTGACTTCCTTGGTTACAGAATCCCACTAGGCAAATGCATGGGACCAAATTCTTGTTTCATCAGGCGTAATCGATGTACGGGAGGCACTCGATGCTGAAGACCTACAGAGAAACAATCCATCTACCATCTAAAGGAATCAGCATCGCTACTGAAGTTCCTCCATCCCACACCTCAAATAATCTCTCACAGCATTGAGAAGTATCTGTCGATCCCTCTGAAACATTTTGCTTTCTAAACTGTTTATTTGCTTTTGCCACTTATTACATGTATGTGAATATAATCAGTCACGTCGAAGAAAGTGTGTCATTGTATTCTCGTGGTTTGCTTGTTTAATAAATGATAATGTGGCTCCACACTCCTTACCCCTTTCCTTCTTCTTTTTCTTCGTTTCATGTATTAGGCAAATTGCTTCTTACAGTACCCGTCTCTTGCACGGTATTGCTACAAGATCATTTATAATTTAGAGCTTTTACAGGGAAACTTTCTCCACCCATACTGACTACATGTTCCTTTCCTTTTCTCCTATATTCCTTTAATTTTTTGTTTAGGTTATATATTTCTGAATATTTTCTCATATCTTCATTTCTTTTCCGATCTTCTCTTGTACATCCTTCCACCCTTCTTAAATATCTCATTTCTTGAGCTTGCATTCTACTTCCATTGTGTCTTGTTTTTGTCCATGTTTCACTTCCATAAGTAAAGACCTTAAACTGTCATTGTTTTATGAAACTTTAGCTGGGCTTCTTCCCGGCTTCATTCTGAAAGCTTTTAAGGATGGTTCTGCATGTGAAAGTCCATTTATCTAATTTTTGGTCCGCGTCAGAGCTATATCCGTAACTTATATCGCATCCTAAATATTTAAAATGTTTTCCTTACTCCAAGATTTTGTCGGTCAAGATTATTTTCGATCTGACTGGTTGTCTACCCCGAAATGCCATCATTTTCATTTTATCTATCAAACATACTAGGTTGTAGTCTGAGGCTGTCTGCTGCAATTTATACACTCCCACATGAAGGGCATCTTAATTCTCAGTAATCGGAGTTAGGTCATCTGCATATAAAATTACGTTTAGTCTAGTGCCACGATCTAAAAAAGAATCGTTTTATGTAAAACATTTTACATTTATTGATAAATTAATCTATTAGCAGGAAAATTACACGAACCTTGTCGTATCCCTTTGCTTATGTTCATTGGATTTAGTATTATATTTACCATATCTACAACAATTTCGATGTTTGTGTATAGACTCTTATTTGTAAACCTCCTGGATTCAACCCATAAATTATATCTCAAAATCCTTACTACAAAACAAAAATAATCACGGAAAAAATAATATCTGACGAACAATCAGGTTTTACAAATGGATGGTCAACTATTGACAGTTTTTCACTACAAAAAGTTAAACGAAATAGACGAGAATCGAATAGGGAAACCAACTTGCTTTCACGTATTTCGAAAAAGTATTCGCTAATGTGAACAACAAAATGCCATGGAGTATCGTGGCTGGAAAGACTGATTCATCTTACTCCACAAATGATATTAAGAGACCCCTTCTTGATCCAGCTAGCACGTAAATCGAAACCGGCAATGGAAGATAAAGAGGTAAATTAATAAAAGGAACGAAGGAAGGCACTGGCCCATTTCTCATTAGTTGCACTGTGAACGAGCCGTGTGCCTGCTGTGACTAAAAGTCGTTTGAGATTGGTTTTCATCTGTAATTTCAGTGAGAACATAAGGAGAGCAGAAGTAACTGCAAAGAACCTAGCAGTCAGATCATTTTAATGAATCTAGATAGATGATTCGATACACTGCTTAACTGGGAAAGGAATAAGCATGTGTGATTTTACTGAAATAACAGCATTTTTGGTCTGATGTAATGTTTCCGCTTGATCAAATTCTTACTTCAGTCATGTACCTCTAAGGGCAGAACGGTTTGTCGTGTCCCTCAGACAATGTAGACCCTCATCTATACAGGAAACTCTGCTTTGGGCGTTCACTTACGAGCTCTTTTCCAACGCACCAGGCGTCCGTCAAACTAGGATTTTGGTGGAATTTGGTGTAGTCAACAGTTTTTGGTTAACAGTGGAATTATGCCTCCTCGTCCAGACACACTGACAACAGCCGTGAGGAGACACATTAAAGATTGAGGCATATTAACGACAGCTTCTGAGTGTATTTATTCCTTAATGAAGTTTGTTGTAAATAATTCATCTCTTTTTCCAACTAAGTGCTTAGTACACAGTATCAATACTAGGAATAAGAACAATATACATAAAGACTTAAAATCACTTACTCTTGTCCAGAAAGGAGTCCAGTATTCAGCAACGCATATTTTCAATAAGTTACCAGCAACCATTAAGAGTTTGGTTTCAGACAAGGCACAATTTAAACATAATGTAAAAGAATTTTTGGTGGCCAACTCCTTCTATTCCATCCATGAGTTTCTCAACAAGTGCAGTAGACCATTTTAATGAAAATTTATTATACTTTAATTTTTTACAATACTTGGTTGTAACAGCCAAGTGACTGCCTACTGTGAGTATGATGGATGTATGGAAAGCAGATGTAAGTCTTAAGACTGTAAATAGTGGAAGTTTAATTTTAAATCTTGTACATAATATGACTGTTCTTAACTGAGGATCACTGAAATGAATAATTTTTGACAATACTTGTTTGTAATAGCCAAGAAACTAGCAAATGTCGGAATGATTAATTTTATGAAAGCAGATGTAAGTATTAAACCTGTTAATATTAGAAGTTTAAATTTAATTCATGCACATAATTTTACTGTTTATTGATTGAGGATCATTAAATTTAATGGAACTCAAGTTTTTATAATTACATTTTTGTAATGTGTTTATCTGACATTTTCCACACTCAGGAGGATTCTCTCTTTTATGGGTCTATGGAATGAATAATTAATCTAATCTAATCTAATACGCCCATCAAAGACTTGCCGGCTCCAGCCAAGAACTGATAGCCTGTTGACTGATTGTGAAGTTATGCCCCCGTCAGACTTAGTGACACTAGAACTTCCTTAATTTAGTTAAGGTACTTTCGAAAATAGCCTCAATGGTAGTGGAAGACCTGAGCATTTCGTCATGTCTCATAGGCTAACACCAAGACAAGTGCACTGATTGGCCACTAATATTTGGAGTTTTGGAGTGTATCTTTGGGAACATAAGAAGAGAGGAGGAGAGTCAAGTGGAAAATTTTATCTCTTCCCGTAGGTGAGCTAATAATCACGAGTGCTGGTTGGCAGAACTATTCTTGTTAAGACGCCACAGTTAGTAAAACGAAAAGTACGAAGGAAATTCTGCTCCGAAGATTAGAGGAGACAGCATTCTTGTTACGAGGACAGTGGAGGACATTAGCTCCGAGTTTGATGGGGAGCAGCTGGTGTTAGTTCGAGGTTCGAGATGGCAGCAGAATGTTAAGTGTTCTCATTGCAGTTTTAGTATTTAACTGAGATTGGCACTATGGGAAGTTTAGGAACCTTGTGATCATTTCTATTCTTTCGCGATTTAGGACTCAACGTTTATTATTGTGAATCTTGAGTTACCATGACTTGCTCGCTAACTTGCTCAGTGCACGTATTAATTCCGATGCATGACTAACTTCTACTTAATACTATGGGTACAGCAGTTATTTCTGCCACAGTAGTTAAAGTCGATTCAATCATGGTCTCTGGAAATGATATTTCTTTCACATTGTGTTTCCCATTATTTTTGTGATCCGACACATGTGTATTACTTGTAACAGGCAGTTTAATACTACAAGTGATTCTTCTTATTTTGAACGCAGACGTTCGGCATATTTAGTTTTTACCATGTGTGTAGATCCTTGCGAAATAAATGTGCAGTAATCGAATTCCTCCTGGCCCTATTTGGTTTTTACTAACCCCGTGTTACTTCAATATAAGTTAACCAAGGCCATCAGCCACACTTGTATGTGAGGCACTGTTTCATATCACAAATCTGTGATGCAAATGCTCTTTTAAAACAGCTTCTGTTCAACCTACAGGCCACAGGATATTCCTTTATGTTTGTATTAATCTTTGGTGCTTGTAATGAATCATTAGTAGAAGCAGCAGCTCACATATTTCTCACCAAATACTCCCCTGATATTTAGCTTACGTTGTCAGGATATTTATTCAGCTAGTAATAGATCTCTTTCAGAATATGGAAGTTCGTCCGACTACGGACGAAAGTACCACATGGCCAGTTAGTGTGGCAGTTGATTCCTGACCAGAGGACGTTGGAAATTGTTGAAAGCTTGAGTACAGAAATGAATATGATGACGTAACAGAACAGAGACACATTTATCCGAGGAAGTCGTCCTGAAACATTTTAATGTGTATTGGTACAGCCATCCAAAGATTTGGCTTACAAGAATTTCACTAATGCACTACATTTTTTGCATTACAAGGTATCCAGTTCACACCAAATACATTGTTTTTTCAGATCACGGTAGACTGGCAACTGATGGCCGCAAACGGTCACAATTAAAAATGAGTTCTGTAACTGTATGTACAAGAAATAAAAAGAAGTGTATTACACATATTGATTACTTTTCTCTATAGGCATATTTTTATAGCAAAAGGACTCATTAGCGTCACATTACTGCCCATTAAATCATTGTGCGACACTGGAAACAGTCATCTTTGAAAACCATCATGAGTTGCTGATAAAATAATTATTTACTTACATCGGGTGTGATAATCTGGTCGTGTTCAAGAATCATAGAATTATTTATAGCAACCAATACGAAAACGTCGATTAAAAGATATCTTGCGCTACTGCCGTCAGTAGTAAATTATGTCATCCAGTCAACAGTAAAGCATAATGACAATTGATAATTTTGGTATAGTATCGGAATCAGGATTCACCTTTTCATGTTCAGTGAGCGCTACTTGTATTTCTATATGTTGAGAGCAAAGCAAACGTCTACCATTCTGGCCACAAACTAGCCCATCAAGACCGACCTACTACCGCGTCATCTTCAGACAATGGCGTCATTTGTATGCGGTATGGAGGGTAGTGTTGTAAGCACACCGCTCTCCCTGCCGTTATCGGATTTGCAAACCTGGAGCACTAATTTTCACTCAAATAGTTCTTCAGTTGGTGTCACGATGCTGAATGGACTCCGCACCAATCGTCCCACCAACTAAAAATCCGTGGCAGTACCAAAAACTGAAACACTCAGCTACGGAAGCCAACTTGTAGGGTGCACTTCTCATGGTTGCTGATTACGATAGTATACTAAGGTTAATTACCTGGTTTAACGAACACGACAGCTATTGTTGCTTGGATAACACGGCTAAGGCAGTAACAGATCCTGTATTGCGACCACAGAACCACCAATCTCCTTTCGCCGATGCTTTACTTTTTATCAAGATCCAGTTATTACTGTGCTACGATGTTCAGAGAGGACACAGAATTTAAAATTACAGAAATACCATTATCAGAAAAGAAGAAAGATTGACGTTAGACACGTTGTGGGCCGTAGTGTTAAATAAAGCAAATACTATATATATACTTAGATGGTATCTGTTCTTTCGGACATGTCCGAAAGAACAGATACCATCTTAGTATATATATAGTTAAGGCTCACCGGCCACTTTACCATCTTCTTCTTCTGTGCGGATGCACAAAAAGTGCCCGAACTCTTACGGAAATCTGCAACGCGCCGCAAGTAATGAGTATAATGGGCGGGGGCACTACGAATGTAGTGCGGGACAATACTTTGAGAATGTGGGTGTCGCGGGAGGCGTGCCAGAGATAAGTTGCTGCAGTCGCACTATCCTCTGTGTCCTCGGTGGCTCAGATGGATAGAGCGTCTGTCATGTAAGCAGGACATCCCGGGTTCGAGTTCCGGTCGGGGCACACATTTTCATCTGTACCCGTTGACGTATGTCAACGCCTGTAAGCAGCTAAGGGTAGTCTTTTCATTGTAATTTCAAAGCAAATACTGCCACTGCCTCCCCAGTAAAACCTCCATAATATACGTCGGATTCACGATCTTAAGAAGCGGTCTGACGCTGTCACGAACCGACTATTTCGTGAATACCGAAAAACATCTCGGCATGCAGAGTTTGCTTACGTTTGAAACCGCCACGTGAGTCTCTACAGCCCTTGGTGGTATCTCCAGCATTAGTAGACGAAATGTTAGGCATTGAAGAGTGCCCTGAACCAAGGCCTAAGGACCTTAAAACCCACAAAGGATGAAAAAATTTGGAGCTGTTCCTTGAAATTATGAATGCACTTTTGTTTTGCTTTTCAGTTTAAAATCTCTCCTAGAAAAATTTACGCTGTGCAAGAACACTATGGATCACAAATCAATCAAAAAATGGTTCAAATGGCTCTGAGCACTATGGGACTGAACATCTGAAGTCATCAGTCCCCTAGAACTTAGAACTACTTAAACCTAAGGACATCACACACATCCATGCCCGATGCTGGATTCGAACCTGCGACCGTAGCGGTCGCGCGGTTCCTGACTGAAGCGCCTAGAACCGCTCGGCCACTTCGGCCGGCGACAAATCAGTCGTTTAGGATAATTTGCGCTGTACAAAAACACTATGGATCACACATCAACAGTTGTTGCACATTTCAGGAAACTGCCACCAGGGACGGTCAAAAACTGAAGGCCATAAAACTAGAGCCGGCTGGTGTGGCAGAGCAGTGACTGGCGCTTCAGTCTGGAACCGCGCGACCGCTACGGTCGCAGGTTCGAATCCTGCCTCGGGCATGGACGTGTGTATTGTCCTTAGATTAGTTAGGTTTAAGTAGTTGTAAGTTCTAGGGGACTGATGACCTCAGATGTTAAGACCCACAGTGCTCAGAGCCTTTTGAATCATTTGAACTACAAAATTAGACTTCCAATCTTAAGAAAATCAGTTTTTCATCGTTTGCTGTCTGGTGGTTCCCCCGGTGTACATCTAATTTGTAGAATTCACCGGTGTCAGCCAGTGTCACTACATAAGTTCTCCATGATGTTCCGGTAAACATAGTCGTAACCATCTTCAGGTGGTTCTTGGTCATCAGGAACTCATCGGGAACCATCTGAAAATGGCAACGAATCTATTTGCCGACAAATCGTTGAGAGATTACGACGTGACTCTGGCGGACGTCAGAGAATTCCATAAATTTTTCATCAATTTTAGTAGTTTCCTTTTCATGACAGAATCTGATGATGACTTCATGATAGTTCTCGTCCATCACGACTTCCCGTCTTCTACAGCCCTCTGGACCACAAGACGTGGTGCCGGACGGCAGAGTCGCAATGTCGGCCTGTGGGAGCGCTATTTAGAGGCAGGGCGGGAGTCAGACCAGGCGCGCAGAGAGCGGACCGCGTCGCGGGCCATTGCTGCTGGCTTGCGCTGAGCCGGGCGGCCGCTGCCGGCTGCGTCGGCGCGCCGCGGCCTGCGCGTTTGTCACGGTTTGTGTTTTTTTGCGGCCGCTGGCGGCAGATCTGCTGAACTCAGGCGTCGCGACACGCAGCGTCAGCCCGGCCGCCAGTCCCGGCGTGGCGGCGCCCGACGCTGCAGATGGCCTGCGCCGCGGTAAACTGAAAGTACACCGAATCCCATAAGCAAATAACAGTTACACGCAAAGAATTTGTTCGTATATGGAAGCGGACATACACTGGAGAGCCAAAGAAACTGATACACCTGCTTGATATCGTGCAGGGCCCCGCGAGCACGCAGCAGTGCCGCAACACGATGTGGCATGGACTCGACTGCTGGAGGGAATTGACACCATGAATCCTGCATATTCGTAAGAGTACATAGAGTGGAAATCTCTCTTGAACATCACGTTGCTAGTCACCTCAGATATGTTGAAAAATGTTCATGTCTGGGGAGATTGATGGTCAGCAGAGGTGTCTAAACTAAGAATAGTGTTCTTAGAGCCACTCTGTACCAATTCTGGACGTGTTGAGTGTCTCATTGTCCTGCTGGAATTGCCAAAGTCCGTCGGAATGCAAAATGGATATGAATGGATACAGGTGATCAGACAAGATGCATCCGTAAGTGTCACCTGTCAGAGTCGTATCTAGACGTATCAGGGGTTCCATATCAGTCCAACTGCACACCCCACACACTATTACAGATCCTCCACCAGCTTGAACAATCCCATGCTGACCTGCAGCTTCCATGGATTCATGAGGTTGTCTCTATAACCGTACACGTACATCCGTTCGATACAATTTGAAACGAGACTCGTCCGACCAGGAAACATGTTTCCAGTCATCGAGAGTCCAATTTCGGAGTTGACTGGTCCAGGCAAAGCGTAAAGCTTTGCGCCGTGCAGTCGTCAAGGGTATAGGAGTATGCCTTCGGCTCCGATAGCCCATATCGGTTATGTTTCGTTGAATGATTCGCATGCTGACACATGTTGAAGGCCCAACATTGAAATCTACTGCAATTTGTGAAGTACAATGAAATGAATACCCATAGCTGCATACAGGCGTTGAAATACGTCCACGGGGACAGTTGAAAGTGTATGCCCGGCCGGGACTCGAACCCGGGGTCTCGTGCTTGCATGGCAGACGCTCTATCCATCTGAGCCACCGAGGACACAAAGGATAGTGCGACTGCAGGGACTTATCTCTGTCACACCTCCCAATTTATTGTACCGCACTATATTCATAGTGCCCCTGCCCATTATACTCATTACTCGCGCCTTTTTGCCGTTCCCGTAAGAGTTCGGGCACTGTTTCTGCATCCGCACGGAAGAAGAAGATGGTCAAATGGCCGGTGAGCCATATATACATATATATATATATATATATATATATATATATATATATACAGGGTGGAGCACGAAATGTGTTACCATTTTGTTTTTGAATATAAACTTCATTATCAATACAATCTGAAAGGAGAGTATCCTACGGCACATGTCTTCCGTAATTTCACTGCAAGCTTGAATAAGTCCTCAGAGCTCCATTAAATCACGTGGACGTTTCAGGAAAATTTTTTCCTTTAGGTACCCCCAAAGAAAAAAGTCAATTTTTGTGCTCTCCCTTTGGTAGCGCTTCCGCGCCTGACGTATTCCAACGCTACTTACAACAGTTTGCTGCAAAAGTTCCATTCTGTTCAAGTGGCTTGAACGATATTACGGTGTCAGGACGTACACTGGAGGACCACATCAGTAACCTTCGTACGCTTTTTCAAGCACTTCCAACTGCAGGTTTGATGAGACGTCCGGAAAAATGTGCATTTTTCAGACTGAAATTCAGAGCTCAGGCCAAGTTCTTGATACGCAAGGAGTTCGTCCCCTTCACTCACATTCTGTCGCCATCTGGGACCTCCCTGCCCCGCGAAACGTGACAGAATTGCAGTAAGTTCTCGGGAAGTTGACATACAATATCAAGGTTATAAACAACAAAGCCCAGATGACGGCTCCGTTGCATCGGTTGCGCCAGATGAATGTGCCTTTTGTTTGGACCAAAAGTGTCAGAATGCATTCCAGAATCTTAAAATACTATGTTAGGTGACCAACCCGTTATTCATTTCATTTCCGCTAAGCCAGTGGTTTTGGCAGTGGACCCTTCCTCGTACGCGATCGGAGCTGTGCTCTCGCGCAGATTTGTTTCACAGGACAGGCCGACTGCCGACTGCTTTCACTTCCAGGTTATTGATCAAGACTTGATGTAACTATTTCCAAATCGAGAAGGAAGCACCCGCTGTTATCTGTGGCGTGACAAATTTTCTCCATTATTTGTTTGGTCGGAAGAAAAAAATGGTTCAAATGGCTCTGAGCACTATGGGACTTAATATCTGAGGTCATCAGTCCCGTAGAACTTAGAACTACTTAAACCTAACTAACATAAGAACGTCACACACATTCACGCCCGAGGCAGGATCCTGTGAAACAAATCTGCGCGAGAGCACAGCTCCGATCGCGTACGAGGAAGGGTCCACTGCCAAAACCACTGGCTTAGCGGAAATGAAATGAATAACGGGTTGGTCACTCAACATAGTATTTTAAGGTTCTGGAATGCATTCTGACACTTTTGGTCCAAACAAAAGGCACACTCATCTGGCGCAACCGATGCAACGGAGCCGTCATCTGGGCTTTTTTGTTTATAAATTTATCCAGCCGTAGCGGTCGCGCGGTTCCAGACTGAAGCGTCTAGAACCGCTCAGCCACACCGGCCGGCTGGTCGGAAGATTTGATATGTGAAGCACCATAAGCCATTTCAGTCTTTGTTTCATCAATCCAAACCTATTCCGCCTAGCATGGCTCAAAAACCTGCAGCGTTACACTTTGTTACAGTCACAGTATCAGTGCGAAATATTATACCGGCCCACGTCGAAGCATGCGAATGCTGACACCCTCTCTCGCTTTCCTTTGGTCTTGATTCTGAATTCGATACGAGTGCCGCATCTTGTCAGAAAGATGGACAGTACGCTGAACTTTTACAGACCTTTTCACTGCACGTCACAGAAGTACACCCTGACTTCACCCTTTTGTTGCAGTACATCCGTACTGCTGCGCCTCATTCAGTGAAAAACATTCAGAATTCTTTAGTGCTCCGATAGTTTGCTCATTGGCACAGCCTCTTCGTCCAGTACGGTGTGACATTATTGTGGAATGACTCTGGACAAGCGCGTGTGCTTGTTCCTAAAGTGTTGCAAAAAGATGCGTTGCGATTTCTCCGCCAAGGACGTTGGGAAATTTTACGCGTCGGGCACGGACGAGCACATTGAACAGATGACGTCACAGTGTCGCGTTTGTGGTGAAACGTTATCGGACCCGGCGCAAACGTTTTCGGCTTGGATGAAGTCTCACTCGCCGTCGCAACGAGTGCGTATTGACTTTGCTGGTCCCTTTTGGAGCACTCGTTGGCTTATTGTTGTGGAATCTATAAGCAAATATCCGTTTGCAATGCTCATGAATTTGACTACGTCGTGTAGTACGATACGGGCTTTGTCATCTATTTCTTGCTTGGAAGGTTTGCCTGAATTGTTGGTTACAGACAACGGACTTCTAACAGTTTTGTGTAGCCAATAGTATCACTCACCTTACCAGTGCTCCATTTCATCGTCAGTCGAACGGATGAGCTGAACAATTTGTGCCTACGTTCAAGCAACAGATGAACAAACTACGTGGCTCTCACACTCGTGAGCAAGCGCTGCTGCGACGGCTTGTCGACGGCGGAGCTTCTACATGGCCGGCGCCACTGCAGACTGCTCCAGCTGCTACATGAATCGCAGCGCACGGCGCCTCACATGCTATGCAGGTATCGCTTTGGGCCTAATGATTCTATTCTCTTCAAAGTTTTTGGTCGCACCAGGAGCTGGGAGAGAGGAACGATCCTCCGAGATTTGGGCGCTTGCATGCATTTAATTCAAGGTCCTGCTGCGTTGCTGCGCCACCATCAGAATCAGATGCGTGCTTGGCGATTGCGAGATTTATCTGCACATTTTCCGTCCCAAGACTCGCATCCTACTGGGATGCGGCCATCCCCGGGTGCCTCTTCGGCACCGCCTGCGGAACCATGGAGCTGGAAGCATCGACGCAGCAGCCCAACTTCCCGTAGCCCGCGTTGGACGCGCCGCCGCTGTCGCCAACGTCGCCCTCTTTGCTTTTCGTCCGACTGGCTCAGAAAGAGGGTGGGCGCACTTTTGGGGGTTTTCCGACCGACGTTCCCTGGGAGAGCAGGACGGATGTCGAGACTCCCTACACGACAACGGTGCGGCATTCTCGTAGGAAAGGGGGGGGGGTGAGGGGGGAAGAATGTGCAGTTCTAAAGCATTCGACTGCACACCGACCCTTGAAGTGCCGCGAAACGGCATCAAGAAGGCGCTGACCCGCACTCCAATGGAAAGAAGGGGTAGCGCAACACTCTAGGAAGACAGAGTTCATCGCCCCCTGACAACGCTGACTTATCCAGCCGCCCACCGTTGGTCGACCCCAGTTCCATCGCAGACTTAGAGAGCATCAGTACTCAGTAATAGGCAGACTATGCTTAGCCTGCAAAGTACTTGCATGTAGGAGGAACAGGATGAACATCAGTCACATTACACCATTACACAACGAGAAGTTAAGTTACGTTTATTTCCTTTTAGAAATAAAGAGTTCTACCAATTTGAAAATGTTACGTACAGATCATTTTGTATTCGTGCGACCGGCCGTCGCAACTTCTCTCCTTCAATGTTTGTGTCGGTGTTGACTCCCATAGTAGCCGATATATTAAGGAGTATACAACAAAAGGAGAAGAGAGGATGGAAAATGTTCAAGGGAAAAACTTTAAGGAAGTCTAGCTGTGAAGGAAGAAGCGAATAGAGCCTCGAAGAACCGTAAAGTGCACATTCAGGATGAATGATGAATCAGCCGTGTCCGCCCTGATACAGTCTTCCGGCAAATCCCTTCCAGTATTAAGTCATAGTTGGCCTTTGATTTACCTCCGTCATCATTAACTCTTTTTGATGACAATGGAACAATGCGCAAGACAAGATAATGAGTCCTCTTTAAACTGTTCAATCCAGTCAGTGTTAAAATCAGAAACGACACAGACCTTGACGGTGGGTTCCTCTTACACCGAGTTGTCTGGAATACTGATGAAGCATTTTCTCCATCCTCGAATAGCCTCAAAAAGCACTTTGTATCCAGTTGCACCATAGTGATTGGTGTATACTTAGAGAAGGCAGCTGAGAAAAGCACAAAATCTATTGAACGTGCCCGAAGAGCTCGCGCTGTGTCACTACCTATGACAAAAGAACGTTTCTTACTAAACGACACAATAAGGAACGTTGACAGAACGCCTTCCTTTTCGAGGAAGAACCACATACCTGACAACAGTGAACAGGAGGAACCCGTCACCAGTACCTTTCTTATAAAACCTGGAAAAGGCAACCAAGACACATTCATTTACGCCCGCAACAGTTCTAAGCTCTCTGGAGAAGCCAAAAAACATTCATCATTTCTTCAAGTCTTCAAAGGCTGTGGCACGATGTCTACATTTTTCCGGCAAGGCAAAATCAAATATGTAAAAACATTTAAAAAAAAAAAGCCAACCTCCAACATGTAGCCTCGGACTTCATGGATCCCAGCGCCACTCCTGAAAAGATCGCTGAGGCCGTAGTGAAGTTCACTGAGTGCTTCTACTTGGGTGACAGTGTGGAGTAAGACCTTCGGTACACACACCACCAGATTATTTGACTTGTCGCTCTAACGAAGCAGGCGAGTGTCTGCAGTATGTCTCGTGGTCTTATCGTGGCGTGTTTATCATCTGCCGTTAGGTCAGACAATAGAAATGCCACTTGCACGCTTAGAGGGCAGATTGACGGTGACCAATTGATTCCGGATGCTGTTTACAATTGACAATCTGAAGTTCCTTTGGTCTTGGTACGTTAATCTCATTCTCACATATCTCTGATACTTGACAAAGTGTCTATACATTTATCTTCATGGCTATGTACAGGAATATGGTAATCTTATTAGGCGCAGACTGAAACTTGACGACAGACTAATGCAGACTAACGCAGACTAATGCAGACTGGTGCAGACTGTTGCAGACTGACTAATCGGAGGTCTGTACACTCGTTATAATACCTCGATCGTTCAGGTATCACTGCGCGAGTGTGATCCGCAAGGAGAAAGGTTCTACGTTTGCAGCAATCTCATTGGCTGCGTTACATATTAATACGCGGATCGGCGGAAGCAGAATTTGGTCCGTCTCTAAGACAGCGCCATCTCGTTGTGCGGAGACGGACGTGCGCTGCGGCTGCGCTGTTGTGCTTAGCGGGGCGCGCTCTAGTGGGAAAGTTGTGTACGCGCTGACTACGCGGGACTATGTACACAACAGACAGCCCCCAACCTTTGAATGGAATTCACTTGCAACTGTTTCAGACAGCTTTGTCGAAAAATAATAACTTTAGTTCGGCATGTTTGTCTCCCACCGAAGCCGCCAACCGCCAGCACTCTCTCATTGTCTACTTGCAGGTTCAGATCTGAAGGAACGACCAAATAGATCCACGGAAATGGGAGTGGAAGACCACAAAAAGCGGTCTGATCCCCACTGCAACCACTCAAGTATCAGTGCCCCACGGACTAAACACTATATCCTGCACGAGCAATTAGGGATACCAGCCAGCTTTTTCTGGAGGAAGGTGTCTATAAAGTAGTCGGATGTATGTAGGGATTGCAAGGAGCTTTCGTGCTATAACTCCTTAACAGAGGTGAACATCTTCCTTGATTCGACGAAAATCGACGATGAGAAACATCGTCGAGGAGAAATTCAATTTAGGCCCCATGCCAGAAGAACTGGACAATGTCGTTTCCTCCCTGGAACCACCTTCCCCGAAACGCAGAAAGAGTCAAAATAATAAATAGTAAGTGAAAGCCAATGGAAATGGAAATGAGCGTTTGGCGTCATTGGCCGGAACGTTCCTTGCGGGGCAGGTCCGGCCGCCTTGATGCATGTCTTTTTACATTCGACGCCACATTGGGAGACCTACGCGCCAGATGGAGATGAATGATGATGAAGACAGCACAACACCCAGTACCTGAGCGGAGAAAATCCCCTACCCAGCCGGGAATCAAACCTGGGTCCGGAGGACGGCAATCCGTCACGCTGCCCACTTAGCTATCGGGTCGGACAGTTAATGCAATACAGAACCATAACTACATAAAAATGTCTTCAAAAATTTTTTCTTTCAGGAATTTTATATTGTAATTGAAGTATTTTACATTACTAAAACCTTTCATTTGTTATATATTTTTTTCATTACAAACCCATTAATTGTCATCTTTGATTATCTTGGTAATCCGATAATATTAATACTTACAGGTAATTAACTAGGTAGGTACCTAACTAAATTCCCATAAAAACTGAATATTTGGGCAAATGTTCATGACTTGCGAGTTCAAAAGTAATTTGCCTCACAAAAATATCTTAGTAGGAATTTAGCGTTACAAATACTATCGTGGTGTTTCTTTTTCATTTCTTTTTTTTAACTTTTTCAAAGGACGAGTGAATTTTAAAATTTAGGGGCTCTTTTCTACGCAGAATTTGATGCCCTACAACTGTCATGAGTGACACTTTTCTTTTGGAATTGTCGTCTTTGAGTTACAGGCGCTGGAAATGAGCAACTCACTTATTCGCCAAGCTGGTGAAAATTACAGATCTTTGGTATATCGCTTTCGAGTTATAAGCGGAAAACTGAAAAAAATTCTAAAATTTCATAGTTTTTCGGCCTTTAGAAGTTTAACACAAGTCAGAAAAAATCGCAGATCCATTTCCTGGAATGTTATCTATCCCTTTATTTCATCTCAAGTTTTTATTTTTTATTTATTCATTTATTTATTTTTTATAATTCTAACACTGGATCGCCTATGTCTTCTCGACAGACTCGAGTTTCTACTTCTGTCAAGCCATCAGACAAATGCTCCCCTCACAGAGAGGTTCATTGTTATTTCCAATTTTCCGCTCTTTCCTCTGCTTTTAATAGTGGAAGTCCCGTTATACTCTTGTTGTTTTGGCTTTCCTATATGCTCAATCAGTAACTCAATGTTTCTTCGGAGTTATCTTCCTTGTACTATAATTGACTGTCCAACATCTGTGATTTCCCTTTTAGAGATGTCGACTCCTCTTCAACTGAACTGCCCATTGTGATATTCCTTAGCGCAGCATCCACATACTTAACGAACTTCAGTCGCGTCTCATCCTCCCTCGATACTTCACTATTTCACTCCCTCCACAATGCTTCTTCTATACGATTCTCTTAAAATTTAGTCCAATCTTCATCATCACTAAATTATGGTTTAAGTCTATATCTCCTCCTGGGTACACCTTGCAATCCAATATCTGATTTCGGAATCTCTGTCTGTTCATGATGCAATCCAATTGAAATCTCTGTGTCTTTTCAACGCATACCTCCTCCTCGTGTAATTCTTGACTATTCGATATCACCATTTGCAATATATTGCGGGACTCAATTTATCTTTCTCCTCTCTCATTCCTACTGCCTACACTATATACTCCCCAAACCGTTTTTTCTGTTCCTTCCGCTACAACCGCGTTCCATTCCCCATGATTATTACATGTTCATCTCCCTATACATAGTGAATTCCAATTCTGCAACCTCATAAACCTTCTCTGTCTCTCCATCTACGTGACATCGTCATGTGTACGTGAACTATTGCATTATCGGCGTTTCTTTGCCGTCGAATCTGATGAGAACAATTCTGTCACCGAAGTGTTCACGTAACTTTTTCTCTGTCTGTTCATAACGAATCCTACTCTTGTTATACCAATTTCTACTACTGTCGGAATTACCCTATACTTGTCTGACGAAAAATCCTTATCTTCTTTCCACTTCACTTCACTAAGCCCTACTATACCTGATTCAGGCTTTGCACTTCCCTGTCCAGATGCTGTAGCTTTCCTACTACGTTCAAACCACTGACTGGCCTTGTCCCGACACGTAGAACATTACCATTTCTTTGGTTACTCAACCTTTTTCTCATTGTCACCTCCCCGCGAGATCCGAATGGGGGACTTATCACTAACCAGGAACTTTTTGCAAATGGAGAGATCATTATGATACTTATTCTGTTATAGGCTACATTTCCTATGGATACATATTTCGTGTCTTTGATGCAGTGGTTTTCATTCGCTTGCGGTTCTAGGCGCTTCAGTCTGAAACCGCACGACGGTTACGGTCGAAGTTTCGAATCCTGCCTCGGGCATGGATGTGTGTGATCTCCTTAGGTTAGTTAGGTTTACTTAAACCTAGTTCTAGGGGACTGATGACCTCAAATGTTAAGTCCCATAATGCCCAGAGCCATTTGAACCATTTTTTTCCATTCGCTAACGCACCCTCATGCCGTTGACCGTTGCTGATTCTTCCGCCTTTTTGAGGCAGTTACCAACCCCGGAGGCAAGAGAGTACCCTGATCTTCCATCCGATCTTCCGCTCCCTTAGAGAAGGCAGTTGGCAAAATGAGGGTGACTTCTTATGCCAGAAGTCTTCGGCAGCGAATGCTGCTAACGTTTGTTCAAAATATGAGCAGTGACTGGAATAGAACCAGGAATCAACAACGTGTTGATTACCATACAGAGTTAATACCCGGAAACCACGTGTTCGTCCTGGTAGAAATGCCTTTGTTTTCTTTGGTTCTCCGGGAGGTTACATTCATGAACAACTGAGTCACTGCTATCCTCCAGGCACAACGGCAAATGGCCTATTTCGAGATGTCACGTGACTGGGATGCCTTCAGACGTAAGCTGGCTGCCTGTTCTTCAATCGAACGCACGAAGACCGTGACGCGCGACATCTACATATTGTGTTGTGGGATTTCAACGAAATCGTGTGTGTCTGATCAAGGACGAATTCCTGGGAGTGTGTGTGTGTGTGTGGGGGGGGGGGGCACTTTCTCCCCACCCCTCTCCCGCCACCAGCCAGTCCGAGAGAAAAGACAGTATTTTTGATAAAGTACAATAAAATACGAAGTCGTTTATCATTTCGTGAGTGAATAGCAGATAAATTAGCTGCTGAATAGGTTTTACTCGCTATGCAAGTGAAGTTAACATTTTTACTTTGTGAAAAATTTGTAAATATCTAGGGTTGCCTCCAGGCCGATATATTTAGATATTTTCGGTAAATGTTTGATGTCTCAGGATTCTTTTCCAAGTTGATACGGAGCAGTACGGCCACGAGTAACTGCTATAAACACATTCGTTTTAAGCTACACGTTTTCGATTTTCCATCATCGTGAGGCAATTTACAATCAGTACATTTGTTGCTTTATTTGCCTTCACATTTCGCCAAACTCTTCTTGTTGGCAGATAGTACCTTGTGTCCTGTTTAGTATTTTTATCAGGAAGCGGAGTATTTCAGTTGCGATACAGCACTTATCATTGAAAGGCATAGTGAGTGACCGATAAGGTGCCAATTTTATAAACCTGAAAGTAGCTCCGCCTGCCTGTCAGCCTTCAACGGCAGAATCACTGATTCTAATTTGATGAAGTTTGGTAGAGACAACTTGAACAGAAAGAACATAGGCTACTTAAAAGATTTTAATCAATAGGCATAGTTGATAATAATCGATAACACTGAATCAAGGCAGCAAAATCTTTATCGGCAATGCACTTTTATACGTTGCGAAGGCGATAGGAGCTACGTTAGACTGGAAAATCTGTAGATCTCAAAAATCGAGTGGCGCCGATGGCTGTCCACCCAGGTATAGCATCAACGATGAGGGAACGCAAGAGGAAATTTTCTATGCATCATATGTAATAATGACTGTGATAAAATTATGACTGTAATAACACGTGGAAATAACTGTAATAAAATTATTGCGCGTGTGTCTTTATTTTAAAATTAGACTCACAAAGCCCGTAAGCACATGTTCACGCTTCTAATTCTTGGACCACCAAGAAAAAAAAATGGGGTATCGGCCCCTTTGTCCGATGAGCGATTATCTCTATGGAACTTTGTCTGAGGATAGAAGTTGGTCCTTTGAGTTGCATTGAGATAAGATTTTGAAGTAACGTAGTTTTGGGTTCTTGAAGATATGATATGCGCAGCAAAGAACCAAAATGAGAAGCTAAGGAAAGGAGCATACTGGTATCGCATTTAACGTACCTATAGACAGTACGTTGGTGGTCGTTGTGTGTGAGGAGGCAGGATAAGCTGATGAGCAATAATGTTTTGCTAGCAGAGTGCAACTAAACGGAGGCCCCAAAGAAACTGGTATAGGCGTGAGTATTCAAACACAGAGATATGTAAACCGGTAGAATACGGCACTGCGGTCGGCAACGCCTATGTAAGACAAGTGTCTGGATCACTTGTTAGATCGGTTATTGCTGCTACAGTGGCAGATTTTAAGATTTAAGTGAGTTTGATCATGGTGTTATAGTCGGAGCACGAGAGATGGGACATAGCATCTCCGAGGTAGCGATGAAGTGGGTATTTACCTGTACGACTATTTCACGAGTGTACCGTGAGTATCAGATATCCTGTAAAACATCAAATCTCCAACGTCGCTGCGGCCGGAAAATGATCCTGCATGAACGGGAACAACGACGAAGGTAGAGAATCGTCCAACGTGATAGAAGTGCAATCCTTCAGCAAATTCCTGCAGATTTCAGTGCTGGGCCATCAAAAAGTGTTGGTGTAGACACCATTCAACGAAACATCGATATGGGCTTTCGGAGCCGAAGGCCCACTCGTGTACCCTTGATGACTGCGCGACAGAAAGCTTTACGGCTCGTTCGGGGTCCGTCAATAACGACATCGCGCTTTTGATGACTGGAAACATGTTGCCTGGTCGGACGAGTCTCATTTCAAATTATATTCAGCGGATGGACGTGTACGGGTATGGAGACAACCTCATGAATCCATGGACCCTGCAGGGGATTGTTAAAGCTTATGGAGGCTCTGTAATGGTGTGGAACATGTTCAGTTGGAGTGATATGGGATCCGTGATACGTCTAGATACGACTCTGACAGGTGACACGCACGTAAGCATCCTGTCTAATCACCTACATCCATTCATGTTCCATTGCGCGTACCGACGGACTTGGACAATTCCAGCAGGACAATGCGACACCCCACACGTGCATAATTACTACAGAGTGGTTCCAGGAACACTCTTCTGAGTTTAAACTCCTCCGCTGGCCACTCGCCAGACATGAAAATTACTGAGCATATCTGGGATGTCTTGCAAGGTGCTGTTCAGAAGAGATCTCCACCCCCTCGTATTCGTACGGATTTATGGACACCCTGCAGGATTCATCGTGTCGGTTCCGTCCAGCGCTACTTCAGACATTGGTCGAGTACATGTCACCTCGTGATGCGGCACCTTTGCATGCTCACGGGGGTCCTAAATGATATTAGGCAGGCGTGACAGCTTCTTTGGCTCTTCAGTGTAGATGCTGAAGGAAAGTGCCTGACGTTAAATGAATTGAAGGAAGTGTCCAGATGAAGGTGGATGACCATGGGCATACCCAGCAAGGGGCAGGGGGGGTGGGGGGGGGCAGCTGCGCCCCCCTAGAAGATATTCGCAGTTTTTTACTAGTTTACTGTTTTATTTAATAAGAAATGCTGCATGTTTTCTCGGACTGTACAAGTGCATTCTTGTATTTAAAATGTTTATTAAAAGCAGTTTATCACTGGTTTACTGTTTTATTTTTAAATAAGTGCTGTATGTTGTCTCGAGTCCTTGTTTCCTGAGACTAGTATGACTGCCTCCCCCCCCCCCCCCCCCCCTCCCACCTAGTTCAGATCCTGGGTACGCCCTTGTGGATGACAATCTGAACTCGCTACATCTGGCATGGCTGCTCCTTTTGGACTTTTTGACAGTACCGCAAAATCATCAGCTATTACTTTTATGAAAAGATTTTTTGCTGCTCTTTGTATACGTAATATAGCGGATGCGGTCCAAAAAAAAAAAAAAAAAAAAAAAAAGGAAAAGGAAATTGCGCGACAGGTGTGGATCTTTTTTTCGCGGGTCGCGTGGACTATTAGCCAGTTGTGCGCGGCCACAGAGTGATTAGCGCGTGACGCGGCAGGCCGGCTGCGCGCACCGACAGCGGCGGAGCGGCCGCGACGCGGCGGTAAGCCGCAATCGACGCGGGCCGCGCCCCGCCACGCCGGCGCGGCCGTCCGTCAGCGCGGATGACGCGGCTGCCGGCAGGTGTCAGCGCGGCGCGGCGGCGCCCGGGGCCGTCGCCGCTGCCCGCTGCCCGCTGACTGCTGACAGCCGCTGTCAGCCGCCTCTGCCGCGCCGCCCTTTGAGCCGGCAGGCCCGCCCTGGCTGACAGTCGGCCGCGGCGCCGACCCTCGCGCAGAGACACCTGCCTCTGTCACGTTTCGTTCTCTCGCCGCTAAGCACGGACCTGATTTTTTTATTTTTTTATTTTGCTTTTGCGTGAGACTTTGTGCGTAACAATCTCCGCAAGGAGACAAAAAGTCCAGCACATTTGCAGCAGCTGTTCGCAAACCAACCCAAATGTCTTGCGTCTATATACATGCACCTGCAGTGCGCTCCAAAACTGCGGAACTACTCTTCTAAAAAACTACTGTTCTGAAGCAATAACGAGTGGATAAAGAGAAATTTAAAATGCATGATTTTTTATCTCCGCCGGCCGCGGTGGTCTAGCGGTTGTAGGCGCTCAGTCCGGAGCCGCGCGACTGCTGCGGTCGCAGGTTCGAATCCTGCCTCGGGCATGGATGTGTGTGATGTCCTTAGATTCTAGGGGACTGATGACCATAGATGTTAAGTCCCATAGTGCTCAGAGCCATTTGAACCATTTTTTATCTCCGCTGCATACATAAGTTTATGAATGTGTGGTGCCTGGCCTTCGGACACCACACATCTGTGCAGTCGATTCGCCTGGATAGGCAATGAATCCACCACCTTCAGTGCGGATGCACAATAACGTTGGACATCCTACGGGAATTACAATGTAGTGACCATAAGGGACGCGGACGGGCACGGCGGATAGGTGATGCTAGTTGGGAATATGAACCGGTGGGGAGGCCTGCTGAGACAGTCTGCGCAGTGGTTAACGCAACTCATTAATAATCAGGTTATCGTGGGATCGAATCCTGGTCTGGCGCTCATTTTTTTTTGTTGCCGCTGATTCCCATAAAGTCTCGATGCAGCTGACATCAATAGTTCCTTCCCTTTTCTTTCACCTCCTCACCTCCAGTCAATTTATATAAAATGCCTAAATGAGGAAATTTGATTTTTTTGTTTTTATTTATTTATTTTTTGGCCTGTCAGTCAGTAGCATCAGACGCATAGTCTAAGATCAATGAGTAATCAGGATACTTGTTGCCCATTGCATACTTTGCTGTGTCTTTTGGCACCATATTGCATCAATAATTACGGTTCAAATGGCTCTGAGCACTATGAGACAACTGCTGTGGTCATCAGTCCCCTAGCTAACTAACCTAAGGACATCACACACATCCATGCCCGAGGCAGGATTCGAACCTGCGCCCGCAGCGGTCGCGCGGTTCCAGCCTGAAGCGCCTAGAATCGCTCGACCACTCCGATCGGCTCAATAATTACGGCTAACAGCAAGGTGTGGCAAACCAAAACCTACAGCTGAATTTTCCATCAATGGAACTGAGACAGAGGGAAAAAAAAGATGTACTGAATTTCTTCAGTTGCAAACCAACCATCCCATGGCAGCAACACCGAGCGAGGTGGCGCAGTGGTTAGCACACTGGACTCGCATTCGGGAGGACGACGGTTCAATCCCGTCTCCAGCCATCCTGATTTAGGTTTTCCGTGATTTCCCTAAATCGTTTCAGGCAAATGCCGGGATGGTTCCTTTGAAAGGGCACGGCCGATTTCCTTCCCAATCCTTCCCTAACCCGAGCTAGCGCTCCGTCACTAATGACCTCGTTGTCGACGGGACGTTAAACACTAACCACCACCACCCATGGCAGCATGCCTCGAATAAGCTAAAGCATATATAGTAATTCTATATGACAACAATTATTGTTTTCGCACTTCCCAGCAGACTGAAATCTGTGCACTTGAATTCGGGAAAGGGGACGGCCACTCCACAGTACCTGCAAGACCTGTCCATCTCTGGTGAAACCGGAAATCCAAGTATGCATGAGCAGATAGGCCGTGATGAGATACGGCGCTATCGCGCTGAGGGGAAGTTGGAAAAGTCCCGTGTATCTGAGTTCCTAAGGGACCAAACTGCTGAGGTCATCGGTCCTTACACTTACACACTACTTAAACTAACTTATGCTAACAACAACACACACCCATGTCCGTGGGAAGACTCGAAACTCCAGCGGGAAGGGCTGCGCAATCCGTGACATGGCGCCCTAGACCGCGCTGCCACTCCGCGCAACGAAGTGTCCCGTCGTCATGTAGCACTGAGTGCAGCACATGTTCCTCTAACATGTACAGATGACGGACTCCTATTAGTGCTCCCCGAATGAACAATGTCACAACTGTACTCGAACCCCATATTACACACCAAACCATTACGTTCGAGGGCCGACAACTTTCAGTGTAGAACAGAAAGTAGCTTCATCCGTAAACAGTACGTCATAAGGGGAAACGCCAGTTATCGTTCAGCTTACGTGACACTCATTCTACAAACTGAATACGACAATCAGTACCGTTCTACGTGAGATGTCCCATTTGCCTTTTCAAAAAGAGCGCCATGTACGGAGGGCAAAATTCTCATTTTATATATTTATTTCTCAAGCGAAGACCTGCTGCCTGTTATTATATAGCAGTTCGTCCTTTTTGTGATTTTACATGTTGTATTATACAAATTCTACATTTTTTGTTGAAAATTTTACAAACGGATAAATTAAAAATAACATATGACAAATATAAACGCATATACACAATTTTGTTTCAACTTGTTTCTAGCTTAGATAATGATAATAAATAAGATACGTAATAGACTGTGGATGTATTTTAAATTAAAATTGTATTTAATCGAAAAAACAAGAGATGGCAACTTGACTTAGATCTGATGTGACAGTTCTTCCCTTTCTACCTTCTGCGTCTGTGGTGACATCTCTTACATATGTTGTGTTGACAATGGTAGTACTTAATTTAAGGTATTGATTGTTGATCCAGGACTGGCCCCAGGTTTTCCGTAATTCTGAGTATTGGCCCTGGACTCTTACTGGGCGATGACAGAACACCGACTAGTGTCGCTGTTTCCGACTGTCCAGCTTTCGGTATGTCTGCGACAGATCCAATGTCACGGAATTTTGCCAAGTTTCACCCCTGCACTGTGAGTAATGACAGGGTTTGTCTTCGTGGCACTGGCTGAAATTCTCTGCGACAAGACGATTGCTCCTCTCTCCCGATACCAGGACGTTCTCACTGCTTTCAGTTTGTGTTAACACTATCAGCAACGCTCAAATTAAAGACGCCATTGTTTTTTAGAGTAATTATCTGTTTGATACGTCACATGTTCCACTTTCCATTTGCAAACTACGAGCTGTATCGAAGATGGAGGCTTGCAGAAAGGCCGCTGTGTTGCTACCATAGGTTTTTCTCCTCTCCGATCTCATACTCCTTGACTTTAAATTTCTGTTTACCCATTTGTTTTTGTTTTACAAGTGTCGCTACACAGAGGTGGACCATCACGTACAAACTCCTTGTATAATACCATGAAGTAACTGAGTCATGGAATAGCTATATGCACATATACAGATGACAGTAGTATCACGTACACAAGGTATAAATGGACAGAGCACCGGTTGAGTTTTGAAAAGGCTCCGACGTGTTTATGGCTGCACTACGGGAATTAGCAGACTTTGTACGCAGAATGGTAGTTGGTGCTCGATGCACAGGACCTTCCATTTCGGAAATCGTTAGGGAATTAAATATTCCGAGATACACAATCTCAAGAGTGCTGAGAATACCGAATATGAGGCATTATTACCTCTCAAAACAGACACCGTAGCTATCGACGGCCTTCATTTAACGACCGACTGCAGCAGAGTTTGCGTAGAGTTGCGTAACAGAGAAGTAACGCTGCGTGAAATAACCGTATAAATCAGTGTGGGAGGTACTACGAATGCATCTGTTAGGATAATGCGGTCAAATTTGTCGTTAGTGGAGTATGGGAGCAGACGACCGACACGAGTGTGTTTGCTAACAGCACGACATCCCTGCAGCATCTCTCCTACGTTCGTGACCACATCGGTTGAACCCCAGACTACAGGAAAGTCATATCTTGTCAATTGAGTCCCAATTATAGCTGGTAAGAACTGACGGTAGGGTTCGAGTGTGGCTCAGACCCCGCAAATCCATGGACCCAAGTTGTGAACACGGCACTGTGCAGACAGGAAGTGGCTCCATAATGGCGTGAGCTGTATCTACATGGAATGAACTGAGACGTTTGGCCCAACTGAAACGATCGTTGACTAGAACTGGTTATGTTCAGCTAATTATGACCATTTGCAGGCATTCATGAACTTCATGTTCCCAAACAATGATGGCCCAACTGAACCGATCGTTGACTGGAAATGGCTAAGTTTGGCTACTTGGTGACCGTGTAAGTAGGCTGTTTAGGTTTTTATATTGGTAACGCCACGTAGCACTCTGTATGAAAATCACTAGCTGTGCTGTGTGCAGTCTGTGGCTAGTTTGCGTTGTTGTCTGCCATTGTAGTCTTGGGCAGTGGGTTGTTACAGCGCGTAGCGTTGCGCAGTTGGAGGTGACCCGCCAGCAGTGGTGGATGTGGGGAGTGAGACGGCGGAGTTTTGGACAGAGACAGTAAATTTGTAAGAATGGATGTCATGAACTGCTATATATATTATCACTATTAAGGTAAATACATTGTTTGTTCTCTATCAAAATCTTTCATTTGCTAACTATGCCTATCAGTAGTTAGTGCCGTCAGTAGTTTGAATCTTTTATTTAGCTGGCAGTAGTGGCGCTCGCTGTATTGCAGTAGTTCGAGTAACGAAGATTTTTGTGAGGTAAGTGATTCATGAAAGATATAGCTTAATGTTAGTCAGGGCCATTCTTTTGTAGGGATTATTGAAAGTCAGATTCCGTTGCGCTAAAAATATTGCGTGTCAGTTTAGGCACAGTCGTGTATAATTGTTCAAAGGGGACATTTCAACCATTCGCAGGCATTCATGGACTTCATGATAACAAACAATGATGGAATTATTATGAATGGCAGTGCGCCATGTCACGGGACGCAATTGTTGGCGATTGCTTTGAAGAACATTCTGGACAATTTGAGAGAATATTTTGGTCACACAGGTCGCCCGACATGAGTCCCGTCGAACTTTTATGGGACATAATCGAGAGGTCGGTTCGTGCGCAAAATCCTGCACCAACAACACTTTCGCAATTATGGACGGCTATAGAGGCAGCGTGGCTCAGCATTTCTGCGAAGGATTTGCAAGGAGGACTTCCAACGACTTGTTGAGTCTACGCCTAGTTGCTGCACTTTTTTTTTTGGTCATCAGTCTACTGACTGGTTTGATGCGGCCCGCCACGAATTCCTTTCCTGTGCTAACCTCTTCATCTCAGAGTAGCACTTGCAACCTACGTCCTCAATTATTTGCTCGACGTATTCCAATCTCTGTCTTCCTCTACAGTTTTTGCCCTCTACAGCTCCCTCTAGTACCATGGAAGTCATTCCCTCATGTCTTAGCAGATGTCCTATCATCCTGTGCCTTCTCCTTATCAGTGTTTTCCACATATTCCTTTCCTCTCCGATTCTGCGTAGAACCTCCTCATTCCTTACCTTATCAGTCCACCTAATTTTCAACATTCGTCTATAGCACCACATCTCAAATGCTTCGATTCTCTTCTGTTCCGGTTTTCCCACAGTCCATGTTTCACTACCATACAATGCTGTACTCCAGACGTACACTCCTCAGAAATTTCTTCCTCAAATTAATTCCGGTATTTGGTTCAAATGGTTCAAATGGCTCTGAGTACTATGCGACTTAACTTCTGAGGTCATCAGTCGCCTAGAACTTAGAACTAATTAAACCTAACTAACCTAAGGACATCATACACATCCATGCCCGAGGCAGGATTCGAACCTGCGACCGTAGCGGTCGCTCTGTTCCAGACTGTAGCGCCTAGAACCGCGGGGCCACTCCGGCCGGCCCGGTATTTGGTATTAGTAGACTTCTCTTGGCAAGAAATGTATTTTTTGCCATAGCGAGTCTGCTTTTGATGTCCTTGCTCCGTCCGTCATTGGTTATTTTACTGCCTAGGTAGCAGAATTCCTAAACTTCACTGACTTCGTGATCATCAATCCTGATGTTAAGTTTCTCGCTGTTCTCTTTTCTACTACTTCTCATTACCTTCGTCTTTCTCCGATTTACTCTCAAACCATACTGTGTACTCATTAGACTGTTCACTCCGTTCAGCAGATCATTTAATTCTTCTTCACTATCACTCAGGATAGCAATGTCATCAGCGAATCTTATCATTGATATCCCTTCACCTTGTATTTAATTTCTACTTGTGAACCTTTCTTTTATTTCCATCATTGCTTCCTCGATGTACAGATTGAAGAGTAGGGGCGAAAGGCTACAGCCTTGTCTTACACCCTCCTTAATATGAGCACTTCGTTCTTGATCGTCCACTCTTATTATTCCCTCTTGGTTGTTGTACATATTGTATATGACCCGTCTCTCCCTATAGCTTACCCCTACTTTTTTCAGAATCTCGAACAGCTTGCACCATTTTATATTGTCGAACGCTTTTTCCAGGTCGACAAATCCTATGAAAGTGTCTTGATTTTTCTTTAGCCTTGCTTCCATTATTAGCCGTAACGTCAGAATTGCCTCTCTCGTCCCTTTACTTTTCCTAAAGCCAAACTGATCGTCACCTAGCGCATTCTCAATTTTCTTTTCCATTTTTCTGTATATTATTCTTGTAAGCAGCTTCGATGCAAGAGCTGTTAAGCTGATTGTGCGATAATTCTCGCACTTGTGAGCTCTTGCCGTCTTCGTAATTGTGTGGTTGATGCTTTTCCGAAAGTCAGATGATATATCGCCAGACTCATATAGTCTACACACCAACGTGAACAGTCGTTTTGTTGCCACTTCCCCCAATGATTTTGCTGCACTATGCTGGGAAAAAGGAGGCTGACACGATATCAGGATGGTACCATGACTTTCATCACCTCAGTGTAGATTGCCTGAGGACATTAACGATATTACTGAAACCAACTTAGTTGAAAAGGCGGTTAAATGTTTCTGTAAAACAATACTTTCTACGCAGGAAAGAATTAGATAACACATAGTAGGGGTTTAGTAAAAATTATAACACAAGTAAATAATGATAACGAAACTTCCTTGTCACTTCACAGCACACTTTCAGACTATGGCACTTTCTTTCTTCTTGATCAAATGCTTGATTGAAATGAAAACAATACTCCAAAGAAATTACTCAACATATTTTTGTCCATTTTTGTTCGAATTTTCACAGCCAGACGAAGGGAGAAGAGGGACAAATGGGGTATCAAACTGAGCAGCGTAAGGTCTAGCGCTGAAAAAAAAAAAAGCTTTGCATGAACTGAGATGTTTGACGAAAAACTGCTGTCTCCTGTGTAAGTGAAGTGTCAAAAAGTCCATCTTCACAAGGAGTAGCTATATAGCGCATCAAAAGTTACAATGGTGTGACATTAAATGATCAATAAAAAGAAATTTAAACGGAATAAGGGGTAAAATGTTTTGTGGAATCCCTGAAGCGTATTTGAAAGATGCTGTAAATCATGTCCAGAAAATGAGGTGCCGATTGAAAGTTGAAGGATCAATATTTCAATTTGAATCAAACAAAATTAAAGAGTGCTTGAGGATTTTTGTCTGATTGATTACGTACGCTGTTGAGTCTCACTTGCAGTACAAGAGCTCGAGCACCATCCAAAGCATAGTCAAATATTGTTGTAATCTATTTCATTTCTTAATTTTAGACGAATCATTTAACAAAACACTTATCGTTCGTTTATTCAATTTTGTTTTATTTTCCGGGGAATCTCTCTTCAGATCTCTGCAACGAATCATATTAACGTATAAACTTATTTGTGAGCTCAACGTCTCACTCGTTATTGAAGGAAACTGACTCAATTTTTCAGGTAAGCGAATGGGAAGTTTTGGTGCATATAATGGAAAACAAACATTGCCGCCACCGTTCAGATATCAGCTGATAGTGAATGCATTGCCACATTATAAACTTCTGTCTGCTTAGAGTGGGCTCTGAGTGGTACTGAGAAATGAATGAACACTGCAGCCCTAGCTTTCTACAAACAGAATGACACTGCGCTAAATTAAACGGACTATCCTTGCCTTTGGGAATATGGGGGCTCTTATCTGAATCTGGTCACACCGACTTAGGTTTTCCGCGGTTTCCGTAAGGTTCTTCAGAAAGATGGAGGAACGGCTTCTATTATTTTTTTAAGGGTCACGCCGGGTACCTAATACATCCTTTGCGAACTAGACCTGTATCTAAATGACTGAATATCCGAATTGTGTTTTAGTTCCTTAAGTGTAATACCAAGACACACTGACGTGACCAAAGTCATACGATACGAGTTAATGTCGTGTCGGACGTCATTTTGCCCAGGTTGTGCAGGAATTCGACGTGGCACCGACTCCACATGCCGCTGGAAGTCCCCTGCAGAAATATTGACCCATGCTGCCTCATATCCGTCCATAATTGCGAAAGCGTTGCCGGTGCAGGATTTTGAGCAAACACTGACCTGTCGATTACATCCCATATCTGGGCGATCTGTGAGGCCACATTGTCGGCAATGTTCTTCAAACTAACCATGAACAACTCCGGACAAGTGACATGGCATCCATACAAATTACATCGTTGTTTTTGGGAACATAAAGTCGATTAATGTCTGCAGATGGTCTCCAAGTAGCCGAACACAGCCACTTCCAGTCAATGATTGGTTCGTCTGGACCAGACGACCCAGTCCACGCTACATAAACAATGCCCACACCATTATGGAGTCGCCACCAGCTCGCACAGTGCCTTGTTGACAACTTGGGTCTAGTGCTTCGTGGGGTTTGTGCCACACTGGAGTCCTACCGTAAGCCCTTGTTGACTCTAATCGCGACTCATCTGACCAGGAAACGATTTTCCAGTGGTCTAGGATCCAAACTATGCGGTCGCGAACCCAGAAGAGACGCTGCAGGCCATATTGTGCTGTTAGTAAAGGTACTCTAAGTCGGTCGTCTGCTGCCAGAGCCATTTAACCACAAACTTCGATCGACTATGTTAAAAAATATATCGGCTCAACCACATTGACATTCACAACCACGACCTCTCATCCAGTATGGATGAAATCAAAGTTCGACCGACTATCCTAACGGATACGTTCGTCGGCTATTTCACGCAGTGTTGCTTATCTGTTAGCACTGACAACTCTGCGCAAACGCCGCTGCTGTCAGTCGTTAAGTGAAGGCCGTCGGCCACTACGTTGTCCGTTGTGAGATGTAATGCCTGATATCTGGTATTCTCGGCACACCCTTGACACTGTGTATCTCGGAATATTGAATTTCCTAACGATTTTCCAAATGGAATGACCCATGCCTCTAGCTCCATCTGTTAATTCCCGTCATGCGGCCATAATCACGTCGGACATCTTTTCATAAATTCTCCGACATGAAAGAAAATCCCAAGGAAGTTTGGTCGTATGTTACAAGGGCTATGCAGAAAGTATGGCACTAAGTACAAGAAATACTATTTCTTATATATATCTGAAAGAGCGACTGTCATACACTTTTCCACATAGTCACCAAACACATTGAGGCACTTATCATAGCGGCGGACAAGCTTTGAAAGACCTTCGTCGTGAAATTCTGCCGCCTGAGACTTCAGCAAGTGAGTCGTGTCCGCCTGGCGATCCGCGTCGTCATCAAAGCGCTGCGCTGCAGGCAAATTCTTCATCTTGGAAACAAGTGGAAGTCGATTGGTGCAAGATCGGGGATGCAGGGCGGATGAGGGAAAATTTCCCATTTGAATGAATTAAGGTGTTCTTTAGTGCGGTTTGCTGTGTGAGGTCAGGCACTGTCGTGCAAAAACAAAATTCTGAACGTCAACTTCCCTCGGCGATTGTTTTGAACTGCTCTTCTAAGGATGTGCAAAGTTTGACAGTACCGGGAAGAATTTATGGTTGCTCCGCCTTCGAGAAAATCAGTAAGAAGCACACCTTTCCCGTCCCAAAACACTGTCGCCATCAATTCCCTTCCTGACAAGGTTTGCAAACAGTTTCTTGGTTTTTGGGGGGACCTTGTGTACCCCCACTCCATGGAGTGTAATTTTGTCTCGCAATTAACGTTTTTCACCAAGTCTCGTCACTGGTTACGATTCGATCCAATAATGAATCACCATGTTTGTGGCGGGCTTCCACAAATGTCAACGTTGACCCGATTCGCTGTTCTTTATGGTGTTCTATAAGCATTTTGGGCGTCCTTTGTGCACAAAATTTGTGGTAGTAGCTTTTGAGTAACGAAGTCCGTGAAACCTGTGGAAAAGAAAGCGAAAGCTCCGTTATTGTGAAGCGACGGTTTTCACGAATCGTTTCATCAACTTTAGCGATAAGATCGTCAGTCACAATGCTCGGGTGTCCACTCTTCTCTTCGTCATGAACGTTTGTTCTGCCATTTTTAAACCGAATGCACCATTTCCGGACGTAACATTCACTTCTTACGTTGTCTCCGTGCACTTCGCACAGTTCATGATAAATTTCTTTAGGTTTTAGGTTTTTGCCAACAGAAACCGTGTCACAGACCGCACCTCACAACTGACGGGATTTCCGATTGCAGCGCACATTTCAAATTCGAATATCGAAAAAACCAGATGCGCAGAGACGTTCTCGCTGTCACGGATGGATGTCGACTGAGCTGCCGAGCACGCACATACCAAAATATACGCGATCGGCGCGCACCTAGCGGCGTCAGACGGAAACGTTCCCTACTTTCTGAATAGCCCTCGCACATCAGTAAATGGACCAAACCATCAGTCCAGACACTCTGTAACCAAAACGATATAGGTACGGAGGGTGACAGAGAGAAGGCCGGAATATTGAATTCCTTTTCCCAAAATCATTTCACTGAGGATAACTGTACCGTAGTTCCTCGTTTAAAACGTCTCGGGAACATAAAAATGCCTTGGAAATAAGTGTCTCCGGGAAATAAAAGCAACAAGAATCACTTAATAGAGGAAAAGCGACTGGACATATGGAAACCTGTACGGTTTCACGTGGAGAGTGGGAAATAACTTTCTACCCCTCCAGCAGCAGGAGGTGCGAAGGGTTCTCAGTGATTGGAAAAATGCGCAAATTATTCCGTTTCAAGAATGGTCTTCGAACAGTCTATAGGCGTAAATCGCTGTCTTCAATCGATTTCAGAATTTTAGAACACATTTCTGCTATGAAATTTCCGGGGGCCGAAAATCTTCTCTGTAGGAATTAGCTCGGATACCGTAAACAACGATCTTCTACTTGTACTTGAAAGTCAGCTGTCTCTGTTCGTCCACGAGAAGGCGTCCGATACAGTTCTGCACTGTCACCTAATGATTAAAATACGATCGTGCGACATATCAGACCATATTGGTGACTGGATGGCCAACGGGCTTGCTAGAGTGGTAAGAGCGGTTCCCATCAGATCACCTAAATTAAGCGCTGGCGGTCTTGGCTAGCACTTAGATGGGTGACCATTCGGGTCTGCCAAGCGCGGTTGGCAAGCTGGGTGTACTCAGCCCTTGTGAGGCCAATTGAGACTGAGAATTAGCTGTTCCGAAAACTGACAACGGCTGGGAGAGCGGTGTGGTGATCCGCATCCAGTGACGCATAACGGCTGAGTTCGATACGGCAGTCGGTCGGTGCCGCTGGGCCTCCGGAGGCGTGTTCGGACAGAATTTTGTAATTGAGTTAAAGATTTCTTAGCAAACAGAAAGCAGCCTGACGTTTTTAACGAAGAGAACTCTTCAGACATAAAAATAACATCGGGTGTACCTCAAGGGTAAATTTCACAATTCGCAGGATGAACCAGAACTCTACCGACAAACTTTCAGAGGCTGTTCTGGGGCATCTTACGAGTACATGGGCCATCGGTGGCTCGTTGCTCCGCTATTGCTCTTCGTTTGGTTTCTTGTCCCAATTATCCTTGCAGTGATAATGGGGCACAACAGTGCAAATGTCGACAGCATGCATTGTATATCTTGTTTCCAATCGCTCACGGTATCTGCTTTTCACAACAATAATGCTATCTTTAACTCGCGGCCGTCAAGTTTCCATTCAGCATTGCTCGGCTCTTCAAAAAATGGTTCTAATGGCTCTGAGCACTATGGGACTTAACATCTATGGTTAGCAGTCCCCTAGAACTTAGAACTACTTAAACCTAACTAACCTAAGGACATCACACAACACCCAGTCATCACGAGGCAGAGAAAATCCCTGACCCCGCCGGGAATCGAACCCGGGAACCCGGGCGCGGGAAGCGAGAACGCTACCGCACGATGCTCGGCTCTGACTAGGGTTTTGTTTTGCATCAGTGATAGACAGCAGCACTATAAAAGGGTTCGTTGGCGAAGAGGTGGCCGATGTGCACATCGTGTGTGACGCCACTGAATGCAGTGGAAGGGCCGCACGACGACGCTGTGGTGGGCGGCAACCACATCAGAGTACATTTGCATTTGAGGGTTGTCGCCCTACGTTGTGTTGTGTGTTGTACGTTTTGGCTGCATTTCGGGCTTCTTCCGTGCTGTGAAAGTATTTTCATAGAAACAACGGTGACTACGGTAACAAACTGAACAAATCGTAATTACTGTGCAATGAGCCGTCGGAGACCCTTGTACCAAAATACTCAGAAGGTACCCCTGTACAATATCTGAAAGTTTGTCGGTGTAGTTCTGATTTAGCCGTATACAAGCGACCTACTGTCGGAAGTTCCATAAGGCTTTTCGCTGGTAATACTGTGTATACAGAGAAGCCGCAGCACTAGAATACTGTAACAAAATATTGGAAACTTGCAGAAGATCGAAGCTTGATGCACGTGTTAGCAATTGACCCTCAGCTTATACAAATGTAATCTGCTGCGCATACACGTTCAGTAAGACTCATCATTGTATGATTACACGACTGCAGAACGATCATAGGAAGCTATCACACCCATTAATACACTCGGACAAATAATTAGCACACCTGCAAAGACGATGTCGATTTTGATCCGACGGCGGCATATGCCACTTGGAGGATAACAGACCTACTGATATTGGTTTCAACTTCGTCCGCCAGCAGATAGCGCAGTGGCATAGCTACCAGTGCGCCACCTGTGTGTACCCTTTAATAGGTAATGTGCACAACCATAAGGCTCTCTATGGTGCAAACATGTGAGGTAAGCAAGCAGCTAAGCCACTGACAGGCTCGTGCTTCCCACATCTAAGTGAGAGAGTTTGAAACGGGTGAAATTGTGGCCTGCCGAGCGGTGAGATAGTCCTTTCGGTGACCTGCCACTCAAGTTAGACGTGCTGCGTCGATTGTGCAACAATGCTGGTAAATCAGTTGTCACATGAATATTCTCACAACCGTAGACGTGATTTTGGACGTCCATGCAGCAATGACTCTCGCCAGGATCGTTGTACTGAAGGGCAACAGTGGCAGATAATACAGCAACCACAGTACAAATAAGAGGGCTTGTGAAATCTGGTGTTTCAACATGAGCTGCTGCGAACCGATTATTAGCAGTAGGATTACGGGCACACACACCTCTCGGCCATCTTTCACTTATGCCACAGCATCGATGTCAGCAGCTGGATTAATGCCGTCTGGGGATCACTTGGAGCCGGCCGAAGTGGCCGTGCGGTTCTAGGCGCTGCAGTCTGGAACCGCGAGACCGCTACGGTCGCAGGTTCGAATCCTGCCTCGGGCATGGATGTGTGTGATGTCCTTAGGTTAGTTAGGTTTAACTAGTTCTAAGTTCTAGGGGACTAATGACCTCAGAAGTTGAGTCCCATAGTGCTCAGAGCCATTTTTGGATCACTTGGAATGTCACGCTGTTATCTTCAGAGATGGAAGCATATTCTGCCAGCACGCATGTGATGATCGTTACCGCACACGACGTAGACCTCTCGTAGGGCACATACGTCCAACACACTCTGACCCTACCCCAGGTGTTATGGTAAGCTATAGCTCCCGTTTACCTTTGGTGTTTCTGGAACGGACGCTAACCAGATCTCAGTACGTGCAGAATGTTGTTATACCCGTTATTTTGGCGTTATTGCAACAAGTAGGTGATGTTCCAACAGGGCAATGCTCACCCACCCACCACCCGCGAAACATAACGTGCTGCGCAAGACATGCAACAATTTCCCTGTCCAGCACAGTCTCCGGATTTATTTCCAATTGAACATGTGTGGCATATAACGGGACAAGAAGTGACTCGTGCAACTTGTCAGCCAACAGTTCTTACTACGTGAACAGGTCGAGCAGGTGTGGCATAACGTATTCCTGAATACTATTTGCCAGCTGAACAATCGGCTGGATGTAAGAGTCAGCGCCTGTGCCGAGTCCACACCATGTACTAATATGGGTGTTTCAGCATGGATCGATAACAATTACCTCAGAAACGCTTGTGCTATTGATGCCTACATGTAATCATTTCATGTTCTCCATATACATTGTTGCAACAATGAATCTTCAGTGAATTGGGAATCTCTGAAACGGTATAATAATTTTTTTCCCGCAGGATATGCGCAAATAAGCGTACGGATTGACCACATAAAAATAACTGCGGGTAAGGTGGATGCGAGACTGAGATTCGTTAGGAGAAGCTTCAGAAGTGTAGTTCATCTACGGATGAGGTAACTTACAAAACCCTCGTTCGACCAATTCTTGAACATTGCTCGGCAATCTGGGATCCATACTAGTTGGGATTGATAGAGAAAAAAGAGAACACCCAAAGAAGAACATAGCCTTTCGTCACGGACTCATCCAGGTAGCACGGAAGCATCACAGAGCTCTTCATCCAAATCCAGCGACCGACACTACTGGAGAGACATTGTGCATCACGGTATCATTTGCTGTTAGAATTCTGACAGAGTACGTTCCTAGATGAGCCAACCGCTTTATTGCATCTTGCTACGAGGGCGTTCATTAAGCAATAGAACACAATATTTTTTCGGCCAGTTTCGGCTGTAAAAGTGCGAAATATATTGTGGTACAACGTGGAATACTTCCATTTCAGCCCGTATAGTTTCATGAAGTATCTACAGGTGGCGCCACTGCACGTAGCCTTCAAAAGGACGTCTGTAATGGAGATGCGTCCCGAGCAGAGAGCGGTCATTGAGTTTCTTTTAGTGGAAAGCCACAGTATGTCTACGGAGACCTGGTAATTAACAAAAGAACGCAAAGTCGCTGGTTGACGCGTCTGTCAGCATCACAACGAGGTCACGAAAACTTGTCCGATCTTCAGCGCACCGGCCGCCCGCACACAGTTGTGTCGTCTGCAATGTTGGAACCTGCTGACGCTCTCATACGAGGTGGTCGGTGGATTAAAATCAAACATCCCGCTGGCAAACTGGTGGTCTTTATTGGTTGCGCAGACACACTTGTCCACCAGTTAGGGTACTCGAAGGTGTGTGGCTGCTGAGACCACAAAGAGCAACGGAGGACAATGTGTTCGGAAGTGCTTGCTCATTACGAGGCTGATCGTGACAATTTTTTGTCGAGCATCGTCAATGGCGATGAAACATTGGTTCATCACACCGAAGCGAAAACAAAACATCTGTTGTTGTTGTTGTGGTCTTCAGTCCTGAGACTTGTTTGATGCTGCTCTCCATGCTACTCTATCCTGTGCAAGCTTCTTCATCTCCCAGTACCTACTGCAACCTACATCCTTCTGAATCTGCTTGGTGTATTCATCTCTTACTCTCCCTCTACGATTTTTACCCTCTACGCTGCCCGCCAATACTAAATTGGTGATCCCTTGATGCCTCAGAATATGTCCTACGAACCGATCCCTTCTTCTAGTCAAGTTGTGCCACAAACTTCTATTCTCCCCAATCCTATTCAACACCTCCTCATTAGTTATGTGATCTACCCATCTAATCTTCAGCATTCTTCTGTAGCACCACATTTCGAAAGCTTCTATTCTTTTCTTGTCTAAACTATTTATCGTCGATGTTTCACTTCCATACTTGGCTACAGTCCATACAAATACTTTCAGAAACGACTTCCTGACACTTAAATCTATACTCGATGTTAACAAATTTCTCTTCTTCAGAAATGCTTTCCTTGCCATTGCCAGTCTACATTTTATATCCTCTCTACTTCGACCATCATCAGTTATTTTGCTCCCCAAATAGCAAAACTCCTTTACTACTTTAAGTGTCTCACTTCCTAATCTAATTCCCTCAGCATCACCAGACTTAATTCGACTACATTCCATTATCCTCGTTTTGCTTTTGTTGATGTTCATCTTATATCCTCCTTTCAAGACACTATCCATTCCGTTCAACTGCTCTTCCAAGTCCTTTGCTGTCTCTGACAGAATTACAATGTCATCGGCGAACCTCAAAGTTTTTGTTTCTTCTCCATGGATTTTAATACCTACTCCAAATTTTTCTTTTGTTTCCTTCACTGCTTGCTCAATATACAGTTTGAATAACATCGGGGAGGGGCTACAACCCTGTCTCACTCCCTTCTCAACCACTGCTTCCCTTTCATGCCCCTCAACTCTTATAACTGCCACTTGGTTTCTATACAAATTGTAAATAGCCTTTCTCTCCCCGTATTTTACCCCTGCTACCTTCAGAATTTGAAAGAGAGTATTCCAGTCAACATTGTGAAAACCTTTCTCTAAGCCTACAAATGCTAGAAACGTAGGTTTGCCATTCCTTAATCTAGCTTCTAAGATAAGTCGTAGGGTCAGTATTGCCTCACATGTTCCAGTATTTCTACGGAATCCCAACTGATCTTCCCCGAGGTCGGCTTCTACTAGTTTTTCCATTCGTCTGTAAAGAATTCGCGTTAGTATTTTGCAGCCGTCACTTATTAAACTGATAGTTCGGTAATTTTCACACCTGTCAACAGCTGCTTTCTTTGGGATTGAATTATTAAATTCTTCTTGAAGTCTGAGGGTATTTCGCCTGTCTCATACATCTTGCTCACCAGATGGTAGAGTTTTGTCGGGACTGGCTCTCCCAAGGCCGTCAATAGTTCTAATGAATGTTGTCTACTCCCGGGGCCTTTTTCGACTCAGGTCTTTCATTGCTCTGTCAAACTCTTCACGCAGTATCGTATCTCCCATTTCATCATCATCTACAACATTTTTCATTTCCATAATATTGTCCTCAAGTACATCGCCCTTGAATAGACCCTCTATATACTCCTTCCACCTTTATGCTTTCCCTTCTTTGTTTAGAACTGGGTTTCCATCTCAGCTCTTGATGTTCATGCAAGTGGTTCTCTTTTCCTGGTTTAATCAGTTTATCCAGGTCCCATCTCCTTAAATTCCCACCTTTTTGCTGTGTCTTCAGTTTTAATCTACAGTTCATAACGAATAGATTGTGGTCAGAGTCCACATCTGCCCCTGGAAATGCCTTACAATTTAAAACCTGGTTCCTAAATCTCTGTCTTACCATTAGATAATCTATCTGAAACCTGTCAGTATCTCCAGGCTTCTTCCATGTATACAGCCTTCATTTATGATTCTTGAACCAAGTGTTAGTTATAATTAAGTTGTGCTCTGTGCTAAATTCTACCAGGCGGCTTCCTCTTTCATTTCTTAGCCCCAATCCATATTCACCTACTACGTTTCCTTCTCTCCCTTTTCCTACTACCGAATTCCAGTCACCCATGACTATTAAATTTTCGTCTCCCTTCACTATCTGAATAATTTCTTTTATTTCATCATACATTTCTTCAATTTCTTCATCATCTGCAGAGCTAGTTGGCATATAAACTTGTACTGCTGTGGCAGGCGTGGGCTTCGTGTCTATCTTGGACAATATAATGCGTTCACTACGCTGTTTGTAGTAGCTTACCCGCATTCCTATTTTTTTATTCATTATTAAACCTACTCCTGCATTACCCCTATTTGACTTTGTATTTATAATCCTGTATTCGCCTGACCAAAAGTCTTGTTCCTCCTGCCACTGAACTTCACTAATTCCCACTATATCTAACTTTAACCTATCCATTTGAAACGTCCCCTTTCAAGAATTATACATGACTGTGCTTAAACTGACACAATATTTTTAGCGCAACGCAATCTGACTTTCAAAAATCCCTACAAAAGAATGGCCGTGACTAACATTAAACTATACCTTTCACAAAACACTAAATCACTTACCTCACAATAATCTTCGTTTCTCCCACTACTGCAATACAGCAAGCGCCACTACTGCCAGCTAAATAAAGGATTCAAAATATGGAAGGCACTAACTACTGATAGGGATAGTTAGCAAATGAAAGATATTAGTAGAGAACAAACAATGTATTTACCTTGATATCATCATGTATAAATATAGCAGTTCATGACAAATTACAAATCTCCGCCATCTCTCTCCCCACATCCACCACTGCTGGCGGCTCACCTCCAACTGCGCAACGCTACGCGCTGTTCACAGCCAGCTGCCTAACACTACAATGGCGAGAATTACAACAATGCAAAGCAGCCACAGACTGCACACAGCACAGCCAGTGATTTTCATATTGAGCGCTACGTAACGTTGCCAATAAGAAAACATAAACAGCCTACTTACATAGAGAAAACATAAACAGCCTACTTACATAGCCCCCATGCTCCCCACAAAAAATTTTACAAATTTTTTTTTTGGGCAGTGGCCAATAATGATTTGATAAAATTTTTCATAATTACAATAACAAAGAAATCAAATGCACACACTTATTGATACAATGTTGGTCAAAAGCTAAAATTTTCTCACAGTCCATAAAGACAGTCCTCATCATTCGTACGGTAAAATATAGCGTTTTTCTCAAAGTCTGAGCAGTAGAAGAAAATGCACACGGAAGTAGTGGATTTCCATGCAGTCTTGAAGAAGTAGTGTTGTCCTTCCAACGGAAAGACAGTGCTGACTCTCGACATGCAGACAAGTATTGGGTCACAACAGAGCAAACCCACAGCAGAGTCATTCGAAGTTTGGAAGAAGATTGGTAGGTAGGTCATCACAGAGCAGACCCACTGTAGTCCTGGTAGAGATTACGGTATTGGTGGGCCACCAGAGGTGCAGACCCACTGTAGTCCTTGTAGAGATAATGGTAATGGTGAGTCAGCAAAGGTGTAGACCCACTGTAGTCCTTGTAGAGATTACGGTATTGGTGGGCCACCAGAGGTGCAGACCCACTGTAGTCCTTGTAGAGATAATGGTAATGGTGAGTCAGCAAAGGTGTAGACCCACTGTAGTCCTTGTAGAGATGGCCAGCAGCCATCTGTTGCGATTGTGCAGGTGCACACTCACCATCAAAGAGTCTTGCGGAGAATATAGCAAGTCCATAAACCACCACTTGTGCACTCACAAAGTTTTTGGAATTGTCCTTAGAACCAGCAATGCTGTTATCCAGTCCCTTGCTGAATTATTAACACACGTGCAAACACTAACAGTCCCTACTTCTCACATATTGTCCATATACTATGACCAACAGAAACGTGTGCAGTGAAATGTAACTTAATTTGAAGAACTGGTAACAATTACAATTTGGTAACATAAAAATACAATAACAAAGGTACATGATACATCATTAAAAACATAACAATACAGATAACATTTGTAGTAATACAGGCTTTACAAAAGAATCGAAATAACATATACATCAGTGTTACAGGAATTATAAGTACCTACATAAAGATCAGAATAGCTTTGGAAACAACAACTTCACACATGAGCATTAAAACAAAACAAAATAAATAATGTCTAAACATCTAGTACAAAGTAAATAACACATTATTAATGCCAATTGTATTTGAGGATAACAGTATTCCTCATCATAGTGAATGTAACTTAGTATTAGAAGAGAAAAAAGTTCTATGAAACAGTACACAGAGACAGGAAGAAAACAAATACACAAGGGTACACAAACATATAGTGGGATAACACAAAAGGGAAAGGGCAGGGTTTGTTTTCAGTGTAACATTTGGTACTGCAGTCCAACCTAAAACTTCATTCCATAGATCTTTCGTCTTATTTCAAAATTTGTTTCCACCAAAAAAATCCTATCAAAGCATGCTTTCTGTGTTTATATGTTCACATATTTCTTACCTCATTATTTATTTCCAAGAAAATCCTACGTAAACTTGTTGTCCCTAAACCCTACTTTTTTGCTCATATTCTCTTTCAAAATACTTTTTTTTTTTTGGCCAAACCATTTTCTTATAGCTTCTCAATGCATTTCTTCCAATTCATCACATCTCGTTCTCTCATATAGCCTACCCCATCTTAAGCTAACTTAAATCTACTGAGCTCAGATGCTAAACTAAGGGACGAGGCAATGCAGCAGCACAAAACAATTAACACAAGCAGCAATGACAAAAAATACAGATTGGCAAAGCTAGCAGGAGCAAATGTAATAACTTATATCAAAACATGACATAGCTCAAGCAGAAAAAAATATTACACTAAAAATGGCCATGTCTAATACCTATGTCACATCTTAACACTAGAGTGATGCATCACAATTTATTCTACAAAAGAAATTACCAAGTACTTGAAAAGAAAATTATGAATGCAGTTCCTGTGAAGGTAAATGTCGCTTTGTGCTCCCTCATTTTTTTGAAAAAAATTATTATATACTCGATCTGTAGACAGAAAATATTTATATTAGTACATCTATAAAATTTTATTTTAACCAATGGTGCAGTGCAGCTAGAAACTAGATATCAAATGAAATAAGCAACTATGTACAAAGCAAAGCGTAAGAACATCATTCAATAGTCATGTGGCATTTCATAAGTAGTAAAAAAATCTCTCATCTAGAAAGACAGTAGTCATAGTCAGGTGTGTAGACAAACTATTTCTTGTCATTTCATTAGGCATTTCAGTAAATATCAGAAAGTACGATATGTTTCCAAGTAATTAGCGTGTCGGATTTGCGATGCTTTCTCTAAAGGAATGACAATGGCCAGGATAATGGCCTCCCTTTTTTTTTCTTCCTGTGCTCTGAAAGGCACGCGCCAATGGCCCTCTCTCCAGGCGTCCGACACAGCTGGGTGCCCACGACGCATTACGTGCAGGTGGTCACTTAACTTTCTTACGGAAATATTTACGACAGCAGTTTCCGCTACAGTGACAGTCTCACATAAAAATATTTCACAGGTCAAGAATTAGCGTTGCAAATCTGTAGAAAGAAAATCCTATAAATATAAGTGTCCAAATAAAATATTCGTCAGCATTGTGATACAGTCACGCATTTACACACATTTCATAACTCTTAAAGTACGATTCTTGGTTTCCAACATACTTCTTATTCCTCATATACGGTAGCAACATCTTATTGATCATAAACATATCTCAACAGCATAGTACACATCGTCGTCGTAATAATAACATCATAACACCTCAGTCAAATCTCAAAATCGTCGTAGCTTCCTCCAATAATTTCAAAACCTAAAAAAAATTCTCTGCTCATTTCAATAGTGTCATCTACCTCAAACGTACTTTAAAATCATGCTCCCTTACCAAATACATCATTCAAAGCTCTCATAGTATCGCAATGATTCCGAAAAAATATGAACAGTTTACAAAGTAGAGACAAAATACAGTTTCATAAGTGTGAAGTTACCCAACTGTGTATTGCGTAAACATGTGTCACTGATGTAGTAAAAAAATGTTTATCTCTCAGTTAAATGATCAGATAGCTGTGTAATTTATGTGTTAGAGAAATATGGTACCGATGTGTAAAGTTGTGTAAGCAAATACCATATTAGCTAGGGCTCCTTGTGGTTGCCACACACATGGTACACAAAGTAAGCGTGTACTCCCCTGAGGATTAATGTAATTATACCCTCAGGTGTTACAGATTACAGCAATGCAATGAAATGTATCACGGAAAACTTTCTTTGTAACTCAAAAATCTTTAAAAATAAATGTTTTAAGTACAAAATTAATCACTCAAATACGTGCACTGTAGCGCTAAATGTGCGTCTTGTTGCAACATAATCTGTGTGGAAATGTCGTAGTTATCGTCCTCCGAAAGCTAAGTTCTGCAGAAGTCAATGTACTTACCTCATGATAAACAAAAGTGAAATGCTTTGCGTATAGATTTCTTAGTTATTACGCTTATTGTTGTGATGAAGAAATTACTGTGCTGTAATGTATTGTTGTCCTACGGAAAAGGCTGTCTCCTTGTAGCAATAGCACAAAAGTCACCACTAAAACATGTCTCACTTTATAGAAGAATTCAGAAAAAACTGTGCAGATATAAAACAGATACACCGCAAAAGCAACATTGTAAATTGTCATGCATTAGCAGCGTCGTGATAAAATCGTGTAGCTGTCACATAAACTAACCACTGTGTCATCTGGCATTTCACAGAAAGCACCTCAAATCCAGAATCCACTCTCAAGCAAACCAAAATGTTGCATGAAAATTTCATTAGCAGTGCTGGTATATGTTCTAAGTATGTAAGCGGTATATTTGTTATGTAATCGTGCAACTAACAAGGAGGAATGTATAAATAACAACACTGTGTCGTCTGTTCGCAATAACAATGCATTCGCAATTACTTGTCTAAGGTACCTATGTTCTTGACTGGATAGTTAGTTAGCTTTATAGAGAGCAAACAATGTATTTACCTTAATATCATCACAAATCATAATATATATATATCAGTTCATGACAAATTACAAATCTCCGCCATCTCTCTCCCCACATCCACCACTGCTGGCGGCTCACCTCCAACTGCGCAACGCTACGCGCTGTTCACAGCCAGCTGCCTAACACTACAATGGCGAGAATTACAACAATGCAAAGCAGCCACAGACTGCACACAGCACAGCCAGTGATTTTCATATTGAGCGCTACGTAACGTTGCCAATAAGAAAACATAAACAGCCTACTTACATAGAGAAAACATAAACAGCCTACTTACACATTTCCCTTTTTAAATTTTCTATCCTACCTACCCGATTAAGGGATCTGACATTCCACGCTCCGATCCGTAGAACGCCAGTTTTCTTTCTCCTGATAGCGACGTCCTCCTGAGTAGTCCCCGCCCGGAAATCCGAATGGGGGACTATTTTACCTCCGGAATATTTTACCCAAGAGGACGCCGTCATCATTAACCATACAGTAGAGCTGCATGCCCTCGGGAAAAATTACGGCTGTAGTTTCCCCTTGCTTTCAACCGTTCGCAGTACCGGGACAGCGAGGCTGTTTTGATTAGTGTTACATGGCCAGATCAGTCAATCATCCAGACTGTTGCCCCTGCAACTACTGAAAAGGCTGCTGCCCCTCTTCAGGAACCACACGTTTGTCTGGCCTCTCAACAGATACCTCTCCGTTGTGGTTGCACCTACGGTACGGTTATCTGTATCGCTGAGGCACACAAGCCTCCCCACAAACGGCAAGGTCCATGGTTCATGGGGGGGACAAAACATCTATCCGAATAAAAAGTTCGAAGCCGCACCCTCATCGCTGAAGTCATGCCAACTTTCTGGGACACTGAGGGGGTTAAGTCCTTCCTCATGGTGCAACGGTCAGCTCTGATGTGTATTGTGCTACCCTCAGGAAACTGAATAAATGACTTGAGCGTGTTCGTGGCCACAAAAATGCAAAAAAAAAAAAAAAAAACTTCCCCTTTTCCATGACAACTCAACGCCTCATGAAAGTCTGCACACCCGCTAAAAGCGCACAAAACTGCATTGGACTGTTCTTCCTTGTCCACCCGACTTCCATGTGGTTGCCTCGATGAAGATGCACTCTGCAGGCTAGATAATGGGGAGGTTATTGATGCATCAAGACGTTGACTCCGTAGTACGACGCTGGCATACGGGCCCTCCAAGTAAGGTACGTTGAACGGAGATTATGTTGAGAAACAGGGTTTTGTAGCCGAAAGAGTGGGGAATAATATGATGTATTGAAATTCTGAATAAAAATGACCTATTTTCAGCAAAAAATTTGTTACATTACTTACTGAATGCCCCTCGTGCGTTCATCTCACAGAGACCATGAAAAAATTGGAAGGATTCTAGCTCAGAAGGAGGCTTACCAACCATCATTCTTGTAGGGGGCCCTTCGCGACTGTACCAGGTGGGGGTGGGGGTGGAAGAAGAGGAGGAGAAAGTGAGAATGATACGCTTCCGCCACGCAACATTAGGTAGCTTGTAGCGTATAGATGTAGATTTACATCGGATGCATTAGCAGGAAAAATTTATCTGCACTATAAACGGTGGTATATGTTGTTGATGTAAGTCTGAAGACTATCTTTCTAGTTATCATTGAAAGTGAAATCTTGTAATTGTTAGACCACATTACATTCCTTTTCAATTTCTTCTTCTCTCCGCTGGGATTTTCTTCAGGGCCTTCTGGTGTTAACAGTGTGGAAGAAATTGAAGAGGAATATGACATCACCTAACAACCTAGAAGATTTTGCCTTGCATGTTGGTGATGTCAGGCATAGACATACGTAGGCAGATGAGGCATTACGTCACACTTATCTACAAGTCTCTGTTCAGGCAGGTGGTAGGGAGATACTCTCGTACTGTCTCCCACCGACGAATGTTTAAGTAACATACTGCCTAACCACGCACATCCGTTCGTTTCTTACAGTGGCCCACAAACTGTCTATACACTTATAAAGAGAATATAACATTCCTTTATTACCGAATAGTGTGAGAATGGTATCGTAAACGCTGTATCTGACCTAGAGCAAACTTCATGCCTGAGACATGACGATTCTACATATGAGGGTCTTGTAGGCAATTCCATCTTCTCTTATGTGCAGCGATTAATCGTTCATGATGGCTCCCCTTGCACCGCTGCCGTCATCAAGGCGAAACATTATTTTAACTCTACTAGATACACGCGTCTAATACAGACATTCATAGAGGAAGTATGATTTAACTCTCACTTTTTATACAAGGACGATACGTTGGAGGACGCGGAAGATTTCGAGATTATGATCTGGAATTTTCTTTTATGAGGTAACTGGTGTCATTCTTTCGATGTCACGCACTTTCAGCTACATTCTTCAGTGTGTCACACAAACTTCTGTTCATTCACGCTGCCCTTTAATGTGCAATGCAACAGTAGAATCCGATATTGATTCTATCCAGTATAAGCTGCAATTTTCGATAACAACAAACACAACCGGGCGCAGTGGCCGAGCGGTTCTAGGCGCTACAGTCTGGAAAGGCGCGACCGATACGGTCGCAGCTTCTAATCCTGCCTCGGGCATGGATGTGTATGATGTCCTTACATTAGATAGGTTTAAGTAGTTTTAAGTTCTAGGGGACTGATGACCTCTGAAGTTAAGTTCCATAGTCCTCAGAGCCATTTGAACCATTTTTTTGAACGAACACATGATCGTTGTTATGAAGATGGTTATTTACTTCCACATAAGTCATTACGTCTGATTTCAGGATGTGGTCTTTTGCTAGACGAACTCTAGGCGCCAAATATTACTGACTCCCCCAGCCCCGTCAGCCATTTGTCATATGTGTGGGGTGCCAGAATGATGAAGTAATCTATCAACGATCGACTGTGGAAAGTTATGGATATATTCTGCGAAGCAAAAGAGAGACATAGTGAGCTACATACATTAAAACAAAAAAAATGCATTGTTAAACCGTGGTATAAGAAGAAAAAATCACAGACCAGTATATTCGAGCTGTTGGCGTAATTTTTTCCCCCTTTATTGTTATTTTTAAACCTGTTTACAGACAGGCCTGCAGCAGCATACTACGCCCCTCTTTGGCCTCAGAGAAACACAAAAGATACAAATGAAGACAATGTGAGAGAAAAGTAAGGTGGACATATGAACGGAGACAAACACTTTGTAAAATACATAGAGCCGTTCACGGGCGTAGAGTCCAAGATAAAATTTGTTCAGACACTTGGACACATACATAGACGAAAATTGTCACACGTGAACGTAGGTGCACAGAACGAATAACACTGAACCACTGAAGCACAAAACGACGGCACACACAACACGAGGCGCTGATCTCCAGTGCGTGAATGTTCACTAACCGTGTACGAGTCAGGGGACCCGCCAAGAGAGGAGGAGACGGGGTGGGAGAGGGAGAGAGGAGAGCAGATGCCATGGGCAGGGGAGATAGGGGAAGGGAGGAAGGGGGAGGGGAACCCCGGGGGAAGAGGGGTGGAGGAAGGGGGATGGGGGAAAAGGAAAGAGAAGGGAGGGAGGGTGCCTAAAGGAAAAGACACAGGAAGTGGGGGGGTTAGGATTAAAGTTGATAGGAGGGGTAGATGGAGGGAAGGAGGACATCATCAGGGAGGGGGTGCTGGCGGAAGCCACCTTGGGATAGGGTAAGGAGGGTGGAGAGATGGAGACCGGGTGGGACATGGGAATACAGGCACGGCAGCAGGCGGGGGTGGGAGAGGATGGGTGAGACAAGAGGGTGAGGAGGATCGAGTTTGTGGGAGGTGTACAGGATCTGTATCCTTTCAAGGAAAAGGAGGAGGTGGGGGAAGGGAATGAGATGATACAGGATCCGCGTGGGGGAGGGGAGACGGATGCGATAGGCGAGGTGGAGAGCATGGCGTTCAAGGATTTGGAGGGATTTATAAAAGATAGGGGGGGGGGCGGATATGCAGGCCGGATGGGCGTAACAAAGGATAAGGCGGATGAGGGATTTGTAGGTGTGGAGGATGGTGGAGGGGTCCAGACTCCATGTACGGCCGGAAAGGAGCTTGAGGAGACGGAGTCGGGAGTGTGCCTTGGCTTGGATTGTCCGGAGATGGGGAGTCCAGGAGAGGCGACGGTCGAGGGTGACGCTAAGGTAGTTAAGGGTGGGAGTGAGGGCGATAGGACGGCCATAGATGGTTAGATAGAAATCAAGGAGGCAGAAGGAAGGGGTGGTTTTGCCTACAATGATCGCCTGGGTTTTGGAGGGATTGACCTTGAGCAACCACTGGTTGCACCAAGCGGTGAACCGGTCAAGATGGGATTGGAGAAGGTGTTGGGAGCGCTGCAGGGTGGGGGCAAGGGCAAGGAAGGGGGTGTCATCGGCAAACTGGAGAAGGTGGACGGGGAGTGACGGCGGCGGCATGTCAGCCATATACAAAAGGTACAGAAGGGGGGGAGAGGACAGAGCCTTGGGGCACATTGGTGGAGGGGAAAAAGGTGTAGGAATCTGTGTTATGGATGGTGACGTAGGAAGGATGGTGGGAGAGAAAGGAGCCGATCAGACGGATGTAGTTAATTGGAAGGGTGAAGGTTTGGAACTTGAAGAGGAGACGGGAATGCCATATGCAGTCATAAACACGTTCAAGATCCAGGGAGAGGAGGATTGCAGGGCGACGGGAATTAAGCTGGTCGGAAAGGAGATGAGTGAGGTGAAGGAGAAGGTCGTCGGAAGAGAAGGACAGCCGAAAGCCACACTGGGTAACGGGAAGGAGGTGGTGCTGGCGGAGATGCTGGTGGATGCGTCGGGTGAGGATAGATTCCAGGACCTTGCTGAAGACTGAGGTAAGGCTGATGGGATGGTAGGAGGAGACGGCGGACAGCGGTTTGCCAGGTTTAAGGAACATCAGGATACGGGAGGTTTCCCACAGGTCGGGGAAGTAACTGATGGACAGGACGACATTGTAGAGCCTGGCCAGAGTGGAGAGGAAAAAGACAGGAGCTTCACGAAGGTGACACATTGTGACCAGGAGTGGTGTTGCGTTTTGTGCAGAGTGTAGCAATGAGATCCTGTGTAGTGATAGGGGCATTGAGTTCCGTGTGTGCAATGTTGTCCAAGTACTGGAAACCAGGTGCGAGGGGAGGGACAGAGGTGTCAGTTCGATCGCGGACATCCAGGAGGAGGGAGTAATCGAACTGGAGATCATCGGGGATGGAAAACACATCGGAGAGGTAGGAGGCAAAGTGATTGGCCTTACTAAGGGTGTCAGGGAAGGGGTGATCATCAAGGAGAAGAAGATAGTAGGGGGAGGGTTTAGTTGTAGTAAGGCGACGGAAGGCTGACCAGAACTTGGACGAGTTGATAGGTAGGGTAGCATTTAAACAGGTGCATGTCTGTCGCCAGTCCCGGCGTTTCTTAGCCGCGAGCAAATTACAAATGTGTCGCTGGAGTTGCCGGTGGTGTCGTAGTGTGTCCGGGTCACGCGTGTGGAGGAAGGCACGGTAGAGACGGCGGGATTCATGGAGGAGAGGGATGGCCTGTGGGGGTAAGGTAGAACAGTGGGGGTGGATGCCGACAGTAGGGATGTGGGCCTCCATGGCCTCAGACAAGGTCTGCTGGAGAAAGGAAGTGGCATGGGTTACATCGTCAGGGTGGTGGTATGTGAAGGGGTGGCTATCGACCTGGGTGGAGAGGGTATCAGAGTAGGCATTCCAGTTGGCACGGGAATAGTCATGGACGTACTTAGGGGGAGGGTCATTACGAGGGTTGGGGCGGGAGCGACGACCGTGAGGAGGACAGGGAGATGGTCGCTACCAATAGGCTCCAGGACATCCACCATTATGCGGCCAAGGAGGTTGGGGGAGGAGAGGATAACATCGGGAGTGAAGTTGGATTCGGGACGGGTGTGCTGGGGGATGGGGATGAGGTCGCCTTGAAGGGAGGAGAGGAACCGACGCCACTGCCGTAACTGGGCGGTGGATCGACTATGGAGATTGAGGTCGGTGGCGATCATGTAGGAGGAGAAGGTACTGTCAATGTGGGAGAGGAAGTCGAAGGGAATAGGGGCATTAGGGCGGACATAGATGGTGGCTCAGGTAACAGTAAGGCCGGGGAAGAAGGGAGTAAGGATCAGGCGTTCGGTGGGGTCAGGAAGGAGAGGTTGGAGCCAAAAGGGGATCTGGCGGTGGTGATCAATGGCAACTCCACCACGCGCAATCGGGAGGGGATTATCAGAGCGGTGAAGGAGGTAGGGCGAAGTGTGGACGGTGTGGTGGGGTTGGAGGAAGGTTTCATTGAGGAGGAAGGCATCCACATGGTGGATGGCAAGGATGTGCGGGAAGAGGTTCTTGTTGGCGGGAAGGGAGCGGATGTTGTTGAAAAGGATATGGTGCTGTCGCGCCGTGACAGCGATTTAGACGAGGGTGTCAAGACGAGAGAATGTGAAATGGGTCTGGTTGTTGGAGTAGGTGGCGAGAGAGATCTGTTGGAGGGTGTGGGGGCGCTGAAAAGGATGAACATTCTGAAGGACAATGGTGAGGAATCTGATGATGTCCTCAGCAGTAGGGGGTGGACGAAGGGAATTTCCAGGAGGGGTGGGGGCGTCCAGAGGGCGGACAGGAACGGTGAGTTCAGGAGTGGTAGGAGGGGACGGGCCTTACATTTCTGGGAGTAAGTAGGATGAGGGAGGTTACAGGTATTGCAGGAGGGAGGGGGGGGCACTGCCGTAAGAAGTGGGCTTATCAGATGTCGTGTGTGCATTATACTGCAAGCACTTCTGGCAGCAGAGGGATTGAGGAGGGGAACAGGAGGGGTCAACTTTATAATGATGGTTAAACAGGAAGGCACCCTCCTTCAGGAGATGGTCTATGGAGAGGGCATGCTCGGAAAAGACCCGCATAAGGCGGGTGGGGCCGGCAGAGTTGTGGATGCGGCGAACAGCACGCACCTCCAGATAGGGATATGCCTGAAGCTCTGCCAACGCCTCCTCCTCCGTGATCATCCGACTAAGCCGAGTGATCACGGCGGTGAGGATCGGCGGGCGACGCGGAGTTTGGGGTTGGCGGAAGGGAGGTGGGGAAGGAGCAGGGGTGAGGGAGGCATTAGGGCCAAAGCGGGTGCCAGGGATGTGGGAAAGGAGATCTGTGTGGAGGGTAGGGCTGGGGGAAGACATGAGCACCGAATCATGGCGAGGAGTGAGGAGGCAGATGGAGGCACCAGGAAAATTCTGGTGAAGGAAGAGGGTGAGGTTCCGGGCCTCAAGAAGGGAGGGATCAGGATGGGAGAGGAGGTAGCAGTAGGAGGAGTGGGTGGAGGAGGAGGAGGAGGGGGCAGGGACTGGCAGGGAGACATCCATGGCATCATGGGCTGGGGAAGGGGGACGAGGTGGAGCCTTTTTGGGAGTAGAGGAGGCAGGGGTGCCACTGGGGCGTTTGACGGCGGTGGAGGAGGTGTGGGGAATGGGAGTGACTGGAATGTGGCGGGGAGTGGCAGGTCCAGGTGCTGAAGTCGGTGCCAGAGATGGTGAGGGCGATGGCGAAGGCGACGGTGAAGATGATGATGATGAAGGTGAAGGGGAGGGTTAAGCGTGGGCCGTAGCCCTCCAGGCGACCACCCTAGCGGGGGCTGCAGAAATGGAAGGAGCAAAGGGAGGGAGTGGAGGGAAGGGATCAGAGAAGGTGCGGGAGGGAGGAACCGGGAATGGGGCGACAAATAGTGAGGGAGATGGGAGAGTGAGGAGTGGGGGGATGGACTGAGGAGGGAGTGATTCGGCACACCATGTGATAGTGGTGGCGGCGGCAGAGGGGGATGTGTATATGATGGCAGTGGTGGTGGCAGTAGTGGCGGTGGTTGGGGTCGACATTACGAGAAGGGGAAAAGCGCAAGACAGGACAAAGAAGCAAACAAGAGATGGACAAGGCGACGAGAAACACAGAGTAAAAGGGACGGAGAAACTACAAAGAAGACTGGGGCCGAAGCCCAAATCTGCTGCTGCTGGCGGGGGAGGCGACCTGGCTGGCCGGCCGGTGGGGATGCTGCTGCTGCTGGATGCTGCTGGCTGCTGGACGCTGGACGCTGCTGGCTGCTGGACGCTGGCTGGGAGCGCTGCTGGACGCTGACTGGGACTACTGCTGGACGCTGGCTGCTGGCAGGAACCGTTGCTGGCTGGGACCGCAGGTGGACACTGGCTGCTGGCAGGAACTGCTGCTGGTTTCTGGCAGGAACCGCTGCTGGCTGCTGGCAGTAACCGCCGCTGGCTGCAGGCTGGGACCGCTGCTGGACGCTGGCTGCTGGTTGGGACGGCTGCTGGCTGCTGGCTGGACCACTGCAGGGTGGCTGGCACCTGCAATATACCTAACACTTCGATTAGAACCGAAAGGCCAATCGAAGGGCGGTATCCTTCCGGATTACCGCCGGAGATGTTGACGTAGATGGAAAACTAATTATTTTATGTATTCGTACGTTCTTTGACCATCTGAGTAGTCGTGTCGCGTACATCAGGTAAGGTTGTCGCGTCGCGTCGGGTAACATTCTCAGCAGTCTCTCGGGACGACTGGAATTGATGACACTTGCCGCCGGTGTTACGAATGTGTCAGGCAGCGGGTGTCACTGGTTTCTGTCTTGATGGTAACACCTGTCTACAGATCACGTCAGTCATCAGCCGGAAAATTAGTGAAGTTAATCAACCGACAGATGTCATCACTGAAAGGAGACGCGTACATTCTCAGACAGCTACGTGGTGGATCAGCAATGAGAGACATGAGATAGGTAATTATTCCTCTTTTTAGTTGTTTGGTTTTCCCCTTTTTTGGGTTTTCTCAGGCACTAGCGTTCATCCGTTTTCATGCTAATACTTATTAATGATGTTTTATTCCATCAACGTTCGGGACTGGAACCTGATTGCGTCGACTTCTTGTCAAGATATTTCGGTCGATAACCACTGAGCTATCTTCAGGTGTATCATTATCCACTACCGAGATCCAGAGGTTCAAAGTATCGTACCTAGGCAGAGAAACAGGTTTTTAACAGTTTTCACACCACCGGCACAGTTATATAAATAACTAACCGTAGTAAATGACAAATTTTAACTGTACATTCTTCAGACATTTATCTACATACGCCGTTTTCCAGTTTTCGACAGCAAGAAATAACCAAAAAAACCATGACTTTTGGGTATCAAAAGTATGAGCTGTTTCCATCTCCACTTCTATAATTTATATTTATGGCAAATTTTTGCCATATGTTCTTAATATGATGTTCTGGGCTAGATTTGAAACATTTTTGATACCATTATTAGACACGGAAAGATGAGTTAGACTACGACCTAATGTCCACAGACATAAAACACCAAAGGATTTGGCGTGTATCTGTATTTCATCTGATACGTTGCAGCCCACATTTACTCAGTAACATCGAAGCAGCAGAACTCAGGTATTCTAATGATAGGTTGATCGGGGAACTACTGTATTCGGCGATGAATTATCGCGTGGTTGGAGCTGGCAGCTTTCACCTGGCCAAAATTAACGCCTCGGCCAGGCCCTGGACTGTCGGTAGTGCAGGGAGGGTGCCTGAACGGCTTGTCGGTGCTTCTGACATCCCTCCGGAGCTTAGCCTCCACCCGCAAACTGCGGCTTTCACTGCTCTAGTCAGTAGCTTCACCGCCTCCCCCCCCCCCCCACCCCCCTCCCCATACAACAAGCGCATCGGAAAATGGCAGGCACGCAACTGTTTATTGCAGGAACATTCTCAGTGTTAGGTCTTTGACGTTTGGTTCTTTGGCCGTTGTAAATAATTAGAGAATTATACAGTCATACATAAACAGAGAACGAAATACACCAGCAAGCCTGCGACAGATGCATTAGTAAAGTAGAGGATGGTATTCATTGTAATCAGCAGCTAGCATAAAACGCTTTGAAAACACTGAATAAAACAGGAAGGAATACAACTCGTTTGAATAAAATTACGAAAGGAGAGTGGATTGAATGCTATAAAATCCTACAGTATGATGGAAACATGGAAGGGAAGAAAGAAAAAAATCAAGAAATAGAAGTGTAAGACTTAGATGGCGTAACACTAAACAAAGCAGCAGCTTTAAAAATCACAAAAAATCGAAAATCAATAGATTTAGATGGAATTAATGCTGAATTAATTCAGTATGTAGAGTTGCCACTACGCCTTAAATTGTTACGATTGTTTGTCATGTACTATAAGGAAGGAAGATGCGCCAAGAAACTGGAAGGATGCGAAAGTAATATTGATATATACGAGGGCACGCTGAAAGGTAACGTCTCCGAATTTTTAATATCAAAACACTTAAAGCTTTTTAAGTAAAACAAAGGTTATTAACCATCTACAGCTTTATTCTTTTTGTCTGTATATTTATTTCTCAACATACTCACCCTGGCGGCGAACCCATTTCTCCCAACGAGAGACCAGTTTGTCGGTACCGTCACTGTAGCATGTTTGACTTTACTGACGGAGACGCAACTCACATCTGCTTGCACCGCTTCAACACTATCAAACTGAAGTCGTCGAAGATGTTTTTCAAGTTTCGGGAACAGACGAAAATCCGGTGGGGGCAAGCCGGGAGCGTATGGAAGATGTTCTATGACGGTGAAGACAAGGCGTCTGATTGTTGCAGAAGTCGCAGTGCTCATGTGGGATCTACGCTGTCATGCTGAAAGAGAGGGCGCTCCATGTGTGGACGAAGTCTTCGGATACCAAACTCGATTACTGTGCGCTGTTCCTCAAGCACCGACATAATTACGTTCGCGTCACCATGTTACACGCTGCAGTTCGGAACCTTCTAATGGCAGAGGTCTACAAATATGTAGACATGAAGGATAAAGATTTAGAATGTTAATAAAATCTGTTCCACTTAAAACGCTGTAAGAGTTTTCACATAAAAAATTCTGAGCCATTACATTTCAGCACGCCCTACTAGGAAATGAGAAAAAACAAATGTGAAAACTACAGAGGGATACAGTGTATAAACTATATGCAAGAATTTTAAACAGAAGACAGAAGACTAAAAGCAATAACAGAATCTTCGTTTCTGGAAGAACAGGTCGGTTACAGAAATGGACGATCAACGACTGACATATAATGGATAGGGGCACTATGAATATAGTGCGGGACAATAAGTTGGGAATGTGGGTCTCACGGGAGGCGCGCCACAGACAAATCCCTGCAGTCGCACGATGCTCTGTGTCCTCGGTGGCTCAGATGGATAGAGCGTCTGCCATGTAAGCAGGAGATCCTGGTTTCGAGTTCCGGTCGAGGCGCACATTTTCAACTGTCCCCGTTGACTTATATCAACGCCTGTATGCAGCTCGGGGTATTCATTTCATTGTAAATTAATAAAGTTTGTTTAATTCAAAAGTCCTTAAGAGTTCTAAATAAAAAATTCGGAGGCATTACTTTTCAGCAGGCCTTGTACATTTTTTCTGCTGGGTCGTTGATCTAGTTACACTTTCTTTAGGACTTCATAAAATTAAAAAAAGGGGTATGACAAGTTTGCTCATTATCGCCGTATTTGCTTAAGCTGTAGACATCTTGAAAGCAAAATCATCTCGTGTGCAAGTGAACGGAGTTCCCATTCGATACATAGGATTTGCGGTTGATATTGGCTTGGTAGTAGTGAAAAACATATGCAGAATACTCCGGAAATAATGGAAATAATATTTGGGAAGTCCCCTACAGGTTCAAATGCTTAAATCGATTTTTCGTTCTTTGCATGAGTCAACTGGTATAGTCTCCCTTCTCATGTCAAATGACTGTGATATTTGACTGTGAGGTATAGAGGCGTGTTTATCACTATGGTTAGGGAGGGGGTTGGTGGAGGCAGGGGGAGGAATAAAACTCGATGCCATTACATACAGTACTCATTAATAACATTGTGTCTGTGATATGGAGCAGGAGTATTATACGGTGTCAGGATAATGGAAACCTCGTATTGTGCTTTGATTCTGGCATTGGTCTGGATGTGGAACGAGCAGAATAGACGATAGCATACGCACCTAACAGCTAACGGCAATCGCTGCACGCTACTCAGGGTAGTAAAAAGGCACAAATTAGAGATGACATTAATTGCACCTTCACTTTAATACAAGAGTTTAAAATAATACCCCAGAGTGAGATTAAATCATGTCATCATACCCATTCCTTCTGCTGTTTCGGGTGCAGGAGTTAATTATTTCAGAATCACCGTACTTGGATTGCAGTGAATTGTTAAGCTTTTAGCAGTCCATGATTATCAATGTTTTTTGATACAGTTTAACTTATTTACACAATATCTCTGTTGTTAATTTTCAACACAGTTTTCGCTTATCCAGTATTTGCGACGTCGCACTAACGTGACATGCTGCGGAATTCATTATTAGAATTGTTATCTGAAATTTAGTTGTTACAAAACCGCATTTCACCACCGTGCCTCAAAATGCATTGGAACGTAACAATATATTGCGTATATTTACGGGGTTGTGAAACTGTATATTGTGTGAGTATATGTGCGTTGTGAAAGTACTAATATGATGACAAGAGACTGCGTCATATGCATCCATTTTCAGTTCCTGATTCAGCAGTTTGTTTTGTTCCGTTGTCGCATGTTAAAACTTATCAACTTTTCAATCAATAGAAATCTTGTTATCGAGCAGTTTACTCAAAATTACTTTCAGGAGTTTCGTTGACGCTGTTCACTTTACAGCCACACGTTTCTAGCGACCGCAGGGTCAGCTGAGGTAGTTAGTATATCTCGCTATTAACTGTTCAATTGCCGCGAAGAATAGCGAATAAGTCAACTAATAGACGACCGTATTTAAATATCTGTCTCTGTACAAAAATTTTGAGTTGCCAAAAATCAAATGAAGGGTTGACCCCTTTGAAGAGACGAATGTTGCAGCTGGTTGCGACCTACCGCCAGCTGAATAATGCTCCTTTCGGGAAAAAATATGCTCCTCTTTAAAATGAGAGAAAAATAGGGAACCAGCTCCGTCCATCCTATTTTGCCTACCACACCAAAAATATGGGCATACGAACATTTTGGGCTCTTTCAGCATACATTTTAAATCCTTTTACCCACTCTCTCTTTTTACTGAAGCACCTTCCTCTCACCCCCACTGTTTGTATATGTTTCTTCCCCACTGCCTCCCTTTCCTCCTATTGGCACTCTCTCCTGTCTGTCTCTCCCTCTGTCCTTACCCATCTCTTCAATCACCACTGTCTCCTCTTTACACATGTCCTCGGGGATGTTTTGCTCGCGGTTTTGAGAAATATTAACACATGGGTATGAGAAATGGGTAAAAGTTTGCCTGTGTGTGTGTGTGTGTGTGTGTGTGTATATGTGTGTGTGTATGTGTGGTTGGAGGGGGGCCGAGACTCCTCAAAGTCTATTTGTAGTCTCCACCAATTATTTTTGTGCATTTCAACTGTCTCGTCTCACTTTTGCTCCCACTGTTACTATCTCTCTTCTGTCTTCTCTCTATTTTCTGTCTTCTCTATATTTTCTATCACTGGCACAGTCCCTTTTCTCTTCCACTATCACTGTCCCTCTATTACTCTCCTTCAGCAAAAGAGAGCGCAGATATGTTCGCATGCCAAAATTTTTGGCTAGGAAGGTGGAATGAGGCAGCTGATTTCCGACTTTTCCGACAGAGTCTTTTAAAGAGGAGCCCATTCACCTTTTTGTGCTACGAAAGCAGCATTTTTCGTTTTTTTCTGTTTTATAATACGGTATTGGCATGATGTCGAGATGTATTTGGAGGCAATAGTTTGTGTAGCCATGAACGCGAAATGGACCGCCGTTACTTCGAGACGAATATAACCACTTGGTTGGGAGAACACAGTTCGACCCGAGGTGGGTAAGAGCAAGACTCATGTAAAGCTATAGCCGAAAACTTTAAAACATGTGCTAACACCGTAAGGCACAGTGGCGAGTGATACTGTCAACGGCTAGATTATCTAAATATTATTGAATGATCACTCACAAAACTCGAAGACATTCCAATCATATACATAAAGGCAGTAACAGGTACCATAGCGACTGTCCAGACACTCAAGCATGACAGAGAAGCTCTGAGGGTTGGGTTGTTTAGGAGAAGAGACCAAACAGCGAGATCATCGGTCTCACTGAGCCGATCGGTTCTAGACGCTTCAGTTCGGAACCACGCTGCTGCTACGGTCGCAGGTTCGAATCCTGCCTCAGGCATGGATGTGTGTGATGTCCTTAGGTTGTTTAGGTTTAAGTAGTTCTACGTCTAGGGGACTGATGAGCTCAGATGTTGAGTCCCATAGTGCTTAGAGCCATTTGAACCACTTTTCTGTCTCATCGGATTAGGGAAGCATGGGGAAGGAAGTCGGCCGAGCCCTTTCAAAGGAACCATCCCGGCATTTGCCTAGAGCGATTTAGGGAAATCACGGAAAACCTAAATCAGGATGACCGGACGCGGGACTGAACCGTCGTCCTCCCGAATGAGAGTCAATTGTGCTAACAGAGGAGTTCAGATTGAGGACAGCCACGGAAAAGTATAAATTGCTGAACACCGTTTTCAAATGTTCCTTCATAAAACAAGGTACAGATGTATTGTCCCAGTTTAACTCTCGCAGCAGTCCGAAGATGTGTGATATACCCAATCAAAAGTGTCCGGACGCCTGTTACTGGACATCAGTAGAAGGTGCGTCAAACCATCACCTTTATGACAGCTTCAGCTGGGGACACTTTGAATGACGTGTCTCAATGTCTATCGAGGAACGGCAGCCCATTCTGCCTGAAGCGCCGAAACCAGAAAAGATATAGATTTTGGACGCTGATGTACGGAGCGATGTCGACCTCCTAACACATCCGAAACCGGTTCCACTGGTGCAGTGCGGGATGCTGGCCGGGCTAGTACATTTCAGGAATGATATTGTCCACAAACCATTGCCTCACAGGTGCTGCTTTATGACATTCTCATGCTGATCGTCTCCGATCTTTTCCTGCATTGTGAGCGGTGCACAATGATCTTTTCGTATTTAGCGTTTTCTTAAAATCAGCAACGGGACGTCACCTGTACCGCGGAAAACATTGCCATGCCGTAACACCACCTGGCCCGTACTTCCGCAGTTGCCAGTACACATGATGGTATCAGACGTTCTCCATGCTTTCACCAAACCCACACCCTTCCACCGGATTGTCTCGGGGAATAGCGTGATTTATCACTCTTTGCTAACTATCCACTGTCCAATGGCGTCGTTCTTTGCATTACCTCAATCGTCGTTTAGCATCGAATACAAAAAAATGCGTGGCTTACAATGAGATGTTCGACCACTATATCCATTTTAGCTCCCTAGACACAATCATTGTGCCAGCGTGACTGCTGGTATCTCTAAGTAACTCACGAGTGGTTCCCTCCGCTGATTTCGCGCTATTTTGATAGTCATCCTCAGCAACGCTGTACGTTCCGTCCGTCATTAGATGAGGTCTGCATAGTCTCGGTTTAGTTATGGCTGTTCCTTCGCGTTTGCACGACAGTGTCATCATGAACAGTGGACTGAAGTAGCCTTAGAAGGATTCAGATGTTCCTTCTGGATTTGTTACTCACGTGCCATCGAACAACTAATTCGCGTTCGACGACCCTGCGCTCATCTGATCGACCCACTCTGATGTTACTGTTTCTCTACTGACAACACGGTGCTCCCCACCTCCTTTTATACTCGTAAACATAGGCTCCAAAATGCATTCCTGAGGCGCTATGAGCACTGGTTCATCTGCGCTGTTGTGAAACACAACTCCTCTATTGAACAAGTGCGCATAGCTCCTCACGTATGCATTGTAGAGCCCATGCTGACTAGATATATTTTCTTGGTTTGGTCCATACTATCACCTCTCAAAGTTGCTTACCCTACAGTGACAGCAAAAACAGTACCGGCACAAGGATTCCACTGTCAAAGGTATCAGAACAGATTTCGCTTGTAACTTTCGACTCGTTCGTTTCCGTCTCTTGTGTCATCGAGCGGTCAATTCCGCATTACATAGAGGTTTCCGCATACTTTTGATCACAGAGAGTAGATTTTTACTCAGTGGTTTTTTGAGACATTAGTAACAGCAGTAATTAATAACGCTCTGCGACACGATGGAATCCCTGTCGGGTTCTGTACGGAATTTATAGCTGAAATAACTTTCCTTTTTATTCGTAATGTACAGTAGATCCTCCCGAACAAGAAAACTGTACCCAGTAGCTGGAAGTAAGCGCAGTTCACACTCATCTATAAGAAGGTCAGCTAAAGTGTCAAGTATAACTGACCTCCACGCTTATAGAATCTTAGAACACGTTCTGAGCTCAAACGAAATGATGTATCTCGAACTGAATGATCTCCTCAATCACACCCAGCATGGATTCTGAAAGCATTGCATTTTAGTCACATGACACCATGAAAGCCATAGATGAAGGTAGTCATGTAAAGGTAGTCATTCAAGAATTCCGAAAAGCATTTGACTTCGTAGGCACATACGCTTATTATCGAAAGTACAATCTTAAGAGGTATTAGGAGAAGATTCTTACTGGATCGAAGATTTCTTATGCCTTTGAGAAGTGTGTTGGAACCGTTGCTGTTCGTGTTGTTGACACAGCAGACAATATTAACACTAACGTCAGACATTTCGTAGACGATGCAGTTCTGTGTAGTGACGTACTGTCTTAAAAAAAAGCTGACAACACATTCAGTCGTATCTTGATAAGGTTTCTAAAGGGTGCAAAGTATGACGACTCGGTAATTTTTCAGAAAGTTTTTCGTAGTGAAACAGCGGTCTGGCTAAAAGTACTGTAAAATGGATTACAAACAATCTCTACCGCAAAAACATTTGTTTCGACGGTAAATTTGACCATCCTCAGAACCTCATATCATGATTGTAGGCGCTGAAGATGAACGGAGCATGTGTTATGACCCCACGAACTTCAACTGCGTCAAGTACTAGTGGGGTCACAACACCCGCTCCATTCGCCACCACCGTCTATGATATGGTATGAGACTATGCGGGTCTAAGAATGGTCAAATACTGACCAAAATCGAAATAAATGTTTTCGCAGTCGATACTCTTTGTAATCCATTTTTGAATGACATTTTGCTTTCAGTCATAAATGTGGAACTGTGTGCTTCACAAAACGACTACAACGTCAGCGAGTCACAATTGGAATCAGCCAACTCGTGCAAATGTTTGGATGCAGCAAAATTTAAAGACAAAAAATGAAACGACGACATAGGTTCAGTCGTAGGTAAAGCAGGTGGCAGATTTTGCATCATCGAATGTTAGGGAAATGCAGTCACTCTACAAAGGACATGGTTACCTAACATACGTGCGAATCAGCTAAGAATATGACTGAAGTGGACAGGATCGATACCGAGTGTGACTAACTGGGTACATTGAACGTATAAAAAGAACAGCAGCACGAATGACCACAGGTTTCTTTGACGCATCCGAGAGCGTCACGGAGATGCTTAAGGAATTTAATTAGAAAACATTTGAAGTTAGATTCGGATTAACCCCTGAAATCCCACTTAGAACGTTTCAAAAATCAACATAAATTGCTGAATCTAAGAATATACTCTAACCCCCTGTGTTTCGCTCCCGAGATATTACGAAGATAATATCGCATACAGCGGGCATAGCAGCGTTTAAGTAATTATTCTTCCCGCACTCCATAAGTGAACTGAACGAGACGAAACCTTAATAGCTGTTTCAGGGGGGTGTACCCTCTGCAATGCACTTCAGAGATTTGCAGAACATGGATCTACATGGTGTTCCATCATTCATGTTACACACGTCTAGAGGTTGTCGAGGGTACTTAGTAGATTAAGTTTTACATAGGAACCCGTGTCCGGAAACGCCACCCAACGACGCTAGGACGACACAGAGCGTCAAAGTTATAGGCCCCGGCGACTGTAAATGTATGTATGTACGGGATGACTCTGTGATGATGTTCCAATCTTTCAGGAATAGTGGAGAAGAAACAATGTATCAATTTGAGGTAAGGGTCCTTGTACGGAAACGAATGAGTCAAAAGTCATAAGCAAAAATCGTTCTGATACCTCTGACAGTGGAGAAGATGTGTTACACACTAACGAAGATGAACAAGTGCTCATAGCTCCTCAGGTAAGTATTTGAGAGCCCGAGTTCACTCGATATTTTTTCTTCTTTTCGTCCATACTACTACCTCTGAAAGTTGCCGACCCTACAGTCTTAGCAACAACAGTACCGGTACATGTGTTCCACTATAAGAGGTATCAGAATAATTTTCGCTTCAAACTTTCGACTCGTTCGTTTACGGTTCAGAGACACTTGCTTCAAATTGATCCATTTATCCGTCTCCATCATCCCTGAAAGATTTACACTGCACATCAGATACATCCGTCGTCTCAGGGTAGAGCCTCCGCTTACCAAACGAAACGTTCTCGGCCTTGCTTTCGAAACATGCCAACGCTTAAATCAGCATTGCCGGCCGAAGACATCCGGCATAACAAGTCTCCCTCATTCTGCCAAAGGCCTTCTCATAGGGGTTGGAGGAACGCACAGAGGTTCGGGGCACTCTCTTGCCCTTGGGATCGGAAACTGCCCCTAAAGGCCGGAGAATCAGTAATGATTAACGACATGAGGATGCAGAAGGCAATGGAAACCACTGAATTAAAGACACATAATGTGTATCCACAGGACATGTGGCCTGTAACTGAAAAAGTGTTATGATGATTTCTTCATTGGCAAAAGATTCCGAAATATTCATCCATTCGGATTTCCGGGAAGGGTCTGCCAAGGGGGAGGTGACCATGAGTAAAAGATTCAATAACCAACGAAAAGATAATGTGCTACGAGTCAGGGCGTGGGATGTCAGAAGCTTGAACGTAGTAGGGAAGCTAGAAAATCTGAAAAGCAAAAGACACAAGCTCAAGCTTGATATAGAAGGGGACAGTGAAATGAAATGGAATGAAGACAAGGATTTCTGGTCAGATGAGTAGAGGGTGATAGCAACAGCAGCGGAAAATGGTATACCTTGAGTAGGATTCGTTACTAATAGAAAGGTAGGGCAGAGAGTGTTTTACGGTGAACAGTTCAGTGATAGGGTTGTTCTTATCAGAATCGGCAGTAAAAAAAGACAGCGATAATAATAATTCAGGTATGTATGCCGACGTCGCAAGCTGAAGGTAAGAGATAGAGTAAGTATAAGAGGTTATTGAAATGGTAATATCGTACATAAAGAGACATGAAAACTTAATAGTTATGAGGCTCTGAAGTGCAGTTGTAGGGGAATGAGTAGAAGAAAAGGTTACAGGGGAATAAGGGCTTGGGACAAGGAATGAGATAGGAGAAAGACTGAATGCGTTCTATAATAAATTTAGTATAGTAATAGAGAATACTGTGTGCAACAACCAGAAGGCGTAGAGGTATAGGTGAAAAAAGGCCAGGTAATACGATAAGATTTCAGATGTATTATATCATTGTCAGACAGAGATTTCGAAATCAGATACTGGATCATAAGGCGTACCCAGGAGCAGATATAGACTCAGATCACAATGTAGTAGTAATGAATAATATGCAGAAGTTCAAGAGATTAGTCAGGAAGGATCAATACGCAAAGAAGTGGGATAAAGAAGTACTAAAGAATGACAAGATGCTCTTAAGTTCTCTAAGGCTATATATGCAACAATAGGGGTAGGAGGTACACTCGAAGAGGAATCAGCATCTCTAAAAAGGACTGTCATAGAAGTTGGAAAGAAGAACATAGGTACAAAGAAGGTAACTGCGAAGAAACCACGGGTAACAGAATCAATACTTCAGTTGATCGACGAATGAAGGAAGTATAAAAATTTTCAGGAATACAGAAATACAAGACGCTGAGCCGGCCGAAGTGGCCGTGCGGTTAAGGGCGCTGCAGTCTGGAACCGCAAGACCGCTACGGTCGCAGGTTCGAATCCTGCCTCGGGCATGGATGTTTGTGATGTCCTTAGGTTAGTTAGGTTTAACTAGTTCTAAGTTCTAGGGGACTAATGACCACAGCAGTTGAGTCCCATAGTGCTCAGAGCCATTTGAACCACAAGACGCTGAGGAATGAAATAAATAGGAAGTGCAGGGAAGCTAAGACGAAATGGCTGCATGAAAAATGTGAAGCAATCCTAAACGAGATACTGTCTGAAGGACTGACTCAGCATATAAAAAAGACAAAACAATCTTCGGTGAAATTAATATCAGGGGTAGTAACCTTAAGAATGGAACGGGAATTCCGCTGTTAAATGAAAACGAAAGAGCGGATAGGGGGAAGAGTACACTGAAGGCCTCTATGAGGGGAAGATTTGAAGATCTGTCTGAAGTGTTAGAAGAAGAAACAGGAGACGATTTAGAAGAGATGGGGAATCCAATATTAGAACCAGAATTTAAGAGAGCTTCGGGTGAGTTAGGATCAAATAAGGAAGAAGGGATAGATAATAACATTCAATCAGAGTTTCAATGGGGAAAGTGGCAACAAACAGACTATTCAAGTTGGCGTGTAGAATGTATGAGTCTGGCGACATACCATCAGGCTTTCGGAGAAATATCATCCACATAATCCTGAAAACTAAAAGAGCTGACAAGTGCGGGAATTATCATACAACCAGCTTAACAGCTCATGCATCCAAGATGTTGACAATAATAATACACATAAGAATGAAAAAGAAAATTGAGGATCCACTAGATGACGATCAGTTTGGCTTTAGGAAACGTAAAGGCACCAGAGGTAGCTCTGACGTTGCGGCTGATAATGGAAGCAAGCCTAAAGAAAAATCGAGACACGTTCACAGGATTTGTCGACCTGTAAAAGACGATCGAAATGTAAATGTTCGAAATTATGAGAAAAATAGGAGTCAGCTATAGGGAAAGAGGGGTAATATACAATATGTACAAGAGCCAAGTGTCTTGAAAGGAGGTTATACGATGAACATCAACAAAAGCAAAATGAGGATAATGGAATGTAGTAGAGTTAAATCAGGTAATGCTCACAGTATTTGATTGGGAAATGAGACACTTAAGGTAGTGAATGAGTTTTGTCATTTGGGGAGCAAAATAACTGACGACGGTCGGAATAGAGAGGATATAAATTGTAGATAGGCTATGGCAAGGAAAGCGTTTCTGACATAGAGAAATTTATTAACATCGAGTATAGATTTAAATGTCAGGAATTCTTTTCTGAAAGTATTTGATGGAGTGTATCCATGTACGAAAGTGAAACGTGGACTATAAACAGTTCAGACAAGAAGAGAGTAGAAGCTTTCGAAATGTGGTACTAAAAAGAATGCTCAAGATTAGATGTGTAGATCACATAACTAATGAGGATGTGCTGCGTAGAACTGGGGAGAAGAGGAATTTATGGCACAAATTGACAAGAAGAAAAAATCGGTTGGTTGGACACGTTATGAGGCGTCAAGGGCTCATCAGTTTAGTACTGTAGGGAAGTGTGGAGGCTAAAACTCGTAAAGGGAGACAAAGAAATGAATACGCGAAGTAGATTCAGAAGGATGTAAGCTGCAGTAGTTATTCGGAGATGAAGAGACCTGCACAGGTTAGAGTAGCATGAAGAGCTGCATCAAAACAGTCTTTGGACTGAAGACCACAACAACAACAAGAGCCAAAATGTTACAATAAGAGTGGATGAACAAAAATGAAGTGCTCATATTAAAAAGGGTGTAAGACAGGGATGTAATCTTTCGCCCCTACTGTTCAATATGTACATCGAAGGAGCAACTGAGGTAATAAAAAAAAAAAAAAAAAAGAGTCAGGAGTGGAATTAAAATTCAAGGCGAAAGGATATCAGTAGTAGGATTCACTGATGACATTGCTATCCTGAGTGAAAGTGAAAAATAATTACATGACATGCTGAATGGAATGAACAGTGTAATGAGTACAGAATATGGACTGAGAGTAGATCGAAGAAAGACGAAAGTAACGAGTACTAGCGGAAACGGTAACAGTGAGAAACGTTACATTAGGATTGATGGTCCCGAATTAGATGAAGTTAACGAATCAAATAGCTAGACAGCAAAATAACCAACTACGGGCGGAGAAAGCAGGACATCAAAAGGTGTTTAGCACTGGAGAAAAGAGCATTCCTATCCAAGAGAAGTCTGCTAGTGTCATAGGCCTTTATTTGAGGAAGAAATATCTGAGAATGTACATTGGGAGCACTGCGTTGTATGGCAGTGAAACGTGGACTGTTGGAAAACTGGAACAGAACAGAATCACAGCATTTGAGATGTGGTGCTAAGACGAAAGTTGAAACTTAGGTGGACTGATATTTTTAATTTGGCAAGATTAGATGTGGGCCTTCAGCCCTGGAAACATTTTCTCAGAGTTTTCTTGAAGTCCAAACATTATCGCCTTCTGCTCTTGAAAGATTATTGTAATTTCCTCTGAAAGATTTTACAAGTTGCTGTGGGCCTTCCACCGTTGGTGTTGCAAAAAGGAAATTTTTAAAGTTAATGTATTGTTTTACCGATTGTTGCAATATAAATTTCCTTCATTAGCAGAATTTAACTTTGCGGCCTTCAGCCATCTTGTTGCGTTAGTTCATCTCTGTCTGTGCACCTTGTGGACCATCAGCCTTGTTAGCATCTTAAAACATTGTGGCCGTCTGCCTTCAGTAATCAACATAGTATATTTGGAATTTTGAAGATTTAATCGGGCGGCCCTCACCCGCTCCGCATGCTGATGTCATATGTGTATAAGATTTATCTTATTCGTAAACTTAACTGTGTGTCATGTCTTTTCAAAATTGAACTTATTCTAAAGCATCTGTTTGGAAGCCTTCAGCCGCGAAGCAAATTTAATTATTTCAAAAGTACATTTGTGAACCAAATGATAGTAATTATAATTGTGAAATGAATCCGACCGCAAATCCCTTGGCCGTTTCCACAATCCTAATTACCTGTTAGCCCTGCGTGATTTAGTGTGAGCTTCAATGACGTGGGTTGGAGGTGCTAGTCTAGGATGAAGAGGTTGGCACAAGAGAGGAATTTGTGGCGGGCCGCATCAAACCAGTCAGAAGACAGACGACTAAAAAAAAAAAGACAACCTGTACATACATACAGGGTGTTACAAAAAGGTACGGCCAAACTTTCAGGAAACATTCCTCACACACAAAGAAAGAAAATATGTTATGTGGACATGTGTCCGGAAACGCTTACTTTCCATGTTAGAGCTCATTTTATTACTTCTTGTCAAATCACATTAATCATGAAATGGAAACACACAGCAACAGAACGTACTAGCGTGACTTCAAATTCTTCGTTACAGGAAATGTTCAAAATGTCCTCCGTTAGCGAGGATACATGCATCCACCCTCCGTCGCATGGAATCCCTGATGCGCTGATGCAGTCCTGGAGAATGGCGTATTGTATCACAGACATCCACAATACGAGCACGAAGAGTCTTTACATTTGGTACCGGGGTTGCGTAGACAAGAGCTTTCAAATGCCCCCATAAATGAAAGTGAAGAGGGTTGAGGTCAGGAGAGTGTGGAGGCCATGGAATTGGTCCGCCTCTACCAATCCATCGGTCACCGAATCCGTTGTTGAGAAGCGTACGAACACTTCGACTGAAATGTGCAGGAGCTCCATCGTGCATGAACCACATGTTGTGTCGTACTTGTAAAGGCACATGTTCTAGCAGCACAGGTAGAGTATCCCGTATGAAATCATGATAACGTGCCCCATTGAGCGTAGGTGGAAGAACATGGGGCCTAATCAAGACATCAAAAAAAAAAAAAAATGGTTCAAATGGCTCTGAGCACTATGGGACTTAACATCTATGGTCATCAGTCCCCTAGAACCTGGAACTACTTAAACCTAACTAACCTAAGGACAGCACACAACACCCAGCCATCACGAGGCAGAGAAAATCCCTGACCCCGCCGGGAATCGAACCCGGGAACCCGGGCGTGTGAAGCGAGAACGCTACCGCACGACATCACCAACATCAAGACAGCACCAACAAGGCCTGCCTAAACGTTCACAGAAAATTTGTGTTGATGACGTGATTGCACAATTGCGTGCGGATTCTCGTCAGCCCACACATGTTGATTGTGAAAATTTACAATTTGATCACGTTGGAATGAAGCCTCATCCGTAAAAAGAACATTTACACTGAAATGAGGATTGACTCATTGTTGGATGAACAATTCGCAGAAGTGTACCCGTGGAGGCCAATCAGCTGCTGATAATGCCTGCACACACTGTACATGGTACGGAAACAACTGGTTCTCCCGTAGCACTCCCCATACAGTGACGTGGCCAATTTACCTTGTACAGCAGCAACTTCTCTGATGCTGACATTAGGGTTATCGTCAACTGCACGAAGAATTGCCTCGTCCATTGCAGGTGTCCTCGTCGTTCTAGGTCTTCCCCAGTCGCGAGTCATAGGCTGGAATGTTCCGTGCTCCCTAAGACGCCAATCAACTGCTTCGAACGTCTTCCTGTCGGGACACCTTCGTTCTGGAAATCTGTCTCGATACAAACGTACCGCGCCACGGCTATTGCCCCGTGCTAATCCATACATCAAATGGGTATCTGCCAACTCCGCATTTGTAAACATTGCACTGACTGCAAAACCACGTTCGTGATGAACACTAACCTGTTGGTGCTACGTACTGATGTGGTTGATGCTAGTACTGTAGAGCAATGAGTCGCATGTCAACACCAGCACCGAAGTCAACATTTCCTTCCTTCAATTGGACCAACTGGGGGTGAATCGAGGAAGTACAGTACATAACTGACGAAACTAAAATGAGCTCTAACATGGAAATTAAGCATTTCCGGACACATGTCCACATAACATCTTTTCTTTATTTGTGTGTGAGGAATGTTTCCTGAAAGTTTGGCCGTACCTTTTTGTAACACCCTGTATATTTACAGGTGAGGGCTCCTATAATATTGACTTTCTGAAGCGCCGTTGGATGGCGTTTACGAACATGGGCTTCTATGTGGAACTTGATGTGCTTAATTAGTCGCCTTGTAATGGTACCTGAATTACGTAACCATTATGGTACCTCACCTGAACCTCCCGATACCAGTAATATTCTACTGTATTTCTGTTAACTACGTAACATATTTCTGAGACAACATTCAGATTTGATTTCACTTTTGATACGTCGATATGTTTGTATTGCAATGATATTATTCTTATGTGTATTGTTTATTTTGTCACTATGATCTTTGACGTACTTGTAACTCTGATTTTTGGGCGCGTAAGCGATTATTAGTTAGTTGTTAAAGAGTTAGTTGTTGAGTTGTTAGGGAGTCGGACCTTGAGAAAGTCAAGTCTTGGACGTCATGTTGGAAAGACGCTTAACGTAGTCCGCTTATAAAACGTGAACTTTAACAGTGACTGCGAGGAAGATGTTTTCAAATATGTTTTGTATTGTTAAGTGATGTTTTGTGTTTACGTGATATTGCAATAAAAGCAATTAAAAGGAAGTGTAACATAATTTCGGGGTGCTGACTATTTTTTTACATCCCCATTGTCCAGCAATTGTGCAATCTCCAAGAATGGATTGTGAAGCGCATCTACAAAACTTTTGAATATATCAGGATAAAACAGAGGCCTCTTTGCGTCTGAGCTTGGAATCATAACCACCTAGATTTTCAACGACTGAGTCATGATTTTACGACGAGACCAGCGTGGGAAACACAAAAAGATGGGTGCCTAGTTTCTTCATTATTACATGAAATGACTATTAACAGTGCTCTAATGACTCCTGCCACATAATATGACTGTTGTTGCCCGATAATGCAGTATTTAGCAGCGTGAGCAACACCACAATCGTTATTAAAATTTTGATCTTTGTTGTGGTAGGGTTGTTAGGCCCTCCACAACCTCTAGAAGTGTGTAACTTGAACTGTGAAACCTGTAGATGCACAACCCACGACACTGACGAACAGTCTGATAGGAAATACACCAACGCCTGCCCTGGTGCTGGGTTACTGGTGGTGAACTATTCTTCGAATTGCAACAGATGAGTCGGCGACGCTACGACTCTGGCACCGCAGCACTAAACCCTTGTACCGACCTCGAGTTATTTGCAGGTGTAGAGGTAGGCGTCAGGAGGAGAATCCAGCGTAAGAGAAACAAGAGGTGGTGGAATGCCCGGGGGGCAGCGCGCACCGGCCGCAGCCGCGGCCTGTGCGTTCTTGCTCGGCGGCACGGCGCCGCTCGGCGAGGTATTTGCGGCCGCGGGCCGTTTGATTGATAGTTGGCGAGCGCGCCAGGCGGGTCGCGACGTGCGCCGGATGACAATGTCAGGCCGAGGGACAAAGCGCCGGCCATAGATCACCGCGGCCGGCGCTCCTTGGAGCCGTGCTCAGCAACAAGTGTGTACAGTGTCAATGAGATGAAGTGGCTTAAGTGACAGCACGTGCTCCGGCGCGCTGACGTCACGCCAGGTCACGCCGCTGGCGCCCGCCGGCGCCTGCCGGAGCCCCGTGGAGACGAGACAGCCGGCGAGGTCCGCAGCACCGCTGCCTCGACCTTCAGCCGGGGCTGTGTCAACAGCGGCGAAGGGGAGCCCAGACTCAGAGGAGGCCGCACGATTGAGGTTGGGAACCACAAATTACTGTAACCAGTCACAATTTGTCATCATTTCCACTACACATATCGGAGCCTTACACTTCCAACATCATGAGGATTTATGTCAAATTAAGAAAACACGAATGTTTTGTTCGTATAACTTCCGGGTAACGCATGGCGCTGTCGTGTTCAATTCACATACACGTTGTGACTTGTTTGGTTTCGTTTGATATTCATGGTGAAACAGGTATGTTTCTCGGTTTGTCTCATGAACAGATTAAGGGTTACCAAAAGTTGCAAATATATCCAGGGTAACTGTTTCAAGTTGAGTCAACATGACAACGCCCCATTTACTAATATGAATTTGTCCCCTGGAACTTTTTTTTTGTACGATGCGTAGTTTTCGAGATATTAAGCTGACTCAGATTTGCAAATGACATAGACGAACTTCAAGTATTAGTTAACGAACCTGCATTAGGGTTCTCTGAAGATGGACTAAAATGGAACATTGATAAAACTAAGGTAATGATCAATGAATGGACACCTGAGGGAAGTGTATAGGTTGGAAGCGCACAACTCCAAAGAGTCACAGAATATATCCATCTGGGTCAACTGATAAACATGAAAGCAGATTTAAAACCAGAAATATTGCGGTGAATTAAACTGGGCTGGCAAGCCTATGGAAGGGACTCTTCAATTCTGAAATTTAAGATGTCGGTTGAGCTGAAGAAATATATTTTTGACCAATGCGTATTGCCAGTAATAACTAATGGCTGCGAAACATATACATTAAATGAGTTCTGCGTTAGGAAGCTAACAGTAGTCCAAAGAGGAATGGAAATATCGATGTTGGGTTACATGGAGGAAGAGAGGAAGAGAGCAGGTGAAATGAGAACAACAACGAAGGTCAACAACATAATGGAAAGAGTGAATACATTGAAATGGCAGTGGGTTGGTCATGTTGTTCGAACGAAAGATGACAGATGGCCTGGAGCCCAATTTATCAAAAAAGAACTAGAGAAAGACCACTATACTGATGGGACAGAGGTATAAGGAAGACAGTCGGATTCGATTGGCAACGGGGAACTCAGAATCTGAAGAAATGGAAGATCTTACTGGGATGCTTTGTTACATGCCGACTCACAGGCCATATCATTAAGTGATAGAGCTGGCTGATGATGATGATGACGAAATGGGACTTTCGTCTCTGCTACAGCTGACTACCTCCTAACTACCCTCTTCGGTGAGTGGGGTCAAATTTGTATTTTCAAATGGGAACCACCCTCCCCCTATTTTTAATGCATATTCCGATTCTGCGCCAAAAAATAAGTGCAGTTTACTCAAACTATTATTGTACATTCGTGGTAAATGGCGTCGAAATCAACAAAAGTCAGGTGTGTCCGTTTTTGCTATTAAGCACCGACACATTTGGTGCTACACTGCATTTACGATGTAAATGTGAACCTTCGTGCTCTTAAACGGTTGACAATGATATTCAAACGTTATTTGAGTGTTGCAAATGTGATTGTACAATAACACATAACCTGGTTAAACATCGACATTTCTGATAATTAAGCTACTGGTGTATGATAACGTCGCCTGCTGTTCGCTGCGTAGTTTACTGTGGTGAGTTCACAAATCGGAAAGCTTGATTTCTGTGGCCGCTCTCGAACACCGTCGTCGTGGTGACTGATTTCGCTGTTGTGGATCCATACAATCTCAGTAACTTTCGCACTGGCCGCAACACGGTTGCTGGCGGAATACAAACCACAACCATTGTAAAAAGGTAAAAACTCCATGAAGTGATGTGGCAGGTTCACTTGCCATGAGTACTTATCGATATCGAGCACCTGAATGGTGAGAGGCAAAGGGAATCGCCGAATTCAGGCAACTCAACGCTGAGAAACAAGGGGATTTATAGAAATCAAACATACCGTGGGAACAGGTAATTGTTACATCAACTTGGTTGTTCGTGAATTGCACTAATCAGCACTGAAACGGCTAGCCATATTCGTACAATCAAATCTGCATCACTGATGTAAATTTCGAATATAAATATCAACCGCTAGAACACAAAGGTTTACATTTACATCGTAAACGAAATGCAGAATGAAACACAGTGGTTCTTAATTGCGAAAATAGGCAAATCTGATATTTGTCGATTACAGCGCTATCTACCACGAATGTACAAGAACAGTTTGAGTAAACCGTACGTATTTCTTTGGAGTAGAATCAGAATATGCAATAACGATGGGGGACTTACATTTGGAAACATAAAATTAACCCCGGCCACGCAGGAGAGGCCTTCAGTAGATAGCCTGCTGTAGCACACACATATCCCCTTTACTAATATTAACTTTTCTTAGTTGTCTCAAATTAAAAGAAGCACACTCTATGTAAGGATCAATACTGCGCCGTGTAACCAGCGTCTTTGAACTAATATGAACCGGGCTGACATAAATATTTTGCATAGCTCTTTGGACTATCTAGTTGCTAGACAAGTAATATGTCTCAAATCGAGCTCTTTGGATAGATTCAGCCGATCAGACTTCTTGTTACGAGAGTTAGATTCGAGAGACTTAAATGTTTGCGTTTATTGTCTGTCGGTTGGTGGTGTTGGAGTCTGAGCTAACGTGTCTTTGAATGTCATGTTTACGGTCAGCGTGCTGTCTACACTCAACTTGCGGCCATTGCTTGTGAGGTAGCTACACGCTTTTGGCTAAAGAAACTAATTGCTATCACAGACTGTTGCACTCTATTGGGACTAGTTTATTGTTCGCGGTGTCACGGTTTCCTAAAGTTAGTTTCTGCTATCACAGACTGTTGCACTCTTTTGGGTTCAAGTTCAAGTGGCTCTGAGCACTATGGGACTTAACTGCTGTGGTCGTCAGTGCCCTACAACTTAGAAATACTTAAACCTAGCTAACCTAAGGACATCACACAAATCCATGTCCGAGGCAGGATTCGAAACTGCGACCGCAGCGGTCGCGCGGTTCCAGACTGTAGCGCCTAGAACCGCTCGGCCACTCAGGCCGGCGCACTCTTTTGGGACTAGTTTATTGTTCGCGGTGTCGCGGTTTCCTACAGTTAGTTCGTGGCATTTTTCTATTACATTCTCATTGAAACCAGAACCTAAATTTTCTGAATGTGTTTGAGTTCTGTGCTCACGTGAAATGGAGTATCCACTCATCCCCTCGGCATCCGTGCCTATGCAGTATACATATGAGCCCCATCTCAATAGCTAGAAGCCAGTTAGACTCACGGAAATAGTTATTCAAAATATTTTATTCTATGCGGACTACTTTGGCCATTTTTGTTCTTGCCTTGGATTTCACTTAACGCAGTCTTAGCTGTTGATTAATGAATCTCAATGTGCACTTCTCTCTTCTGTAAGACGTATTTCCTTGAATGGAGCGAACTTCTAACAAATCTTGTGTCTAACTGGCTGTTTCCGGGAGTTTCTTTGTTTAGCTTTCACCATGTGTTTAAGTAAGCTCACAGCCTGCAGCAGGCAATACATTCCAGTTTAACTATGTCGTCGTCAACAAATGCTTTGCACATTCCGTGGTGCTGCTGATATCTTTTCACATTTTGTGAACTTCGGCAGTTAAACGTAAGTTCTGGAACGGGAAAAATGCGGGTAACAGCAGCAGCAGTCGTCACTCTCTACGCATAATCTGTTATGAAATATTCCATTAACAGCTGCTTGCTCGTATTCGCGGTAATTATGCCATGTGCATGAATCAGAAATACTTTCAGATTTTGTAAATTACACAAACAGCACCCGTAAGTCCCTGGAAAGGACAGTTCCTACAAGGAAGACTCCGTTTACACTAAAATCTCTTAGCTGCATAGTCTATAATTCATTTCCTGGGATAGAGAATCATTCCTGCACTTAATCAGTTTCTGGATCCTTGAGAAACTGTGTTCTGATGCGCTTTATTTGCGAAGGTTAACTGTTTTCGCCTGTTGAATAGGCAGATGTGTAATGAAATGGGCCTGCTAGGATAAAGGCTTCAACCAGATTTCACGTAACTTGAACTATTAACGCAGCTTTCAGTGGTCAAGCCCAAACTCAAATGTTCGTATTTAAAGGACTAGGGTTCAACGCTCCTTCGACGGATTAGGAATGTGGCACAACTTTGGACTGAAAACCAACAGTACGAAAATCCCCCATGGCTCTTTCAAAGTATCCATCCTGGTTTAGGTAAGCCACTGTAACGTGATACATTGATTTATTTATTTATTTAGCGCATGGCTAATACAGACAGATCATAAAATTAAATGTCATATACATATGTACATATTGACACACAAGCAACTTAAGTTCGGCTTTAAAACTGAATATCCAGTCCTTCAATCCAGCCCACTGCATCTGGAGTTGCTAGCAGGAAGTCCTCTTCAACACCGTGATAGGCTCGAATACTGCATTCACTGACAATGTGGAGAACAGTCTGGTATGGAGCCCCGCAGTCACAGGCTGGATTAGACAGCTTCTTCCACTTAAAGAGAGCATCCCTTCATCGACCATGGCCGGTACGGTTTCTGTTGGGAGTAGTCCAGGTCTTGCGTGATATGTCGAATCCACTTGGAAGTTTAGCACCTGAGAAGATGTTATGCAGGCACACATCTGTCACTGTTTCCCAACGACCTTTCCATTCTTCGAGAGGTTTGAAATCCTTGTTTCTTTTTTCTGACATTTGGTTCCATAATAATAAGAAAGTCATCGATGACATTATTTACGACAGGACTGCATATTTGCAGTGAATAGTGTTTATTTATACCACAGCAGTTCAATTTTGTGCTATAGAGCTATCTTGAAGTGGACCAGATTCTACAAGACTATATGAAAGATCTTCTTTTAGGCTTCAGTCTGAAGACTGGTTTGATGTAGCTCTTTTTTCATCCTAGGCTAACTTCTTCATCTCTGCGTAACTAATGGGCTAGTGTAATATACACTTTCTGAAGAGGAGATTAGCCTTTCCGTTAGTTGCGAAATAGTCTCGATATTAGCCAATATGGTCTTGGTCTGAAAGCAAAAGGGAGCCACAGTCGTTAAATTTCTCGAAATCGTGCTGCTCTAATGTATGATTTCGTGATGTCAGTATTCTCTTCGAATTGTTAGAATTGTTACTGGCTGAAGAGATCAGTTTCTGAAAGCAAAAATAGGTAAAGAAAGAAGACTTGGTAATGGTTCCACTTGGGACCCTTCCGCACAAACAACAAACTTCAGCAGCTAGTCATTATAGCTCAAGGAATAACAACACGCCATACAAAAAAGATCAAGCATACAAATCTCAGCTCCCGGAGTTGTCCCTAAAACTGTACAGTAGAAACTAGGAGAAGCTTCGAGACTCGGTTGAAAGAGTATGTAGATGCCATATGTTGAACAGCATATTGAAATTTGCAGTTCACACAACTCTCAATAGATATGAAATAGTAAGCATCGAAGATTACATGCACGTATTGCACCATTCCGAAATAGGTATCCTTATCTAGCCGAAGAAGTAGAAACATATGTACATAAAATCAAATCATTACATCATCTCATCAAAGAACAGGCTGAGTTAGCCAATGCAACCTTTCTACAAATATCATTCATCTACTTTTCATTTGAAACACAAATAATCCCCTTCGCTATATCAATATTCAGACACTAATTTAATATGACGTACTACACTAAAATATAACAACCTGTTTATTCATACATTAATACGATAGTCAGATTAATTTAAACTTTCAACTAGATATCACATGTTAATACAGTGTAAAGTAATATTTACATACAATTGTTTCTCATTTTCTTTGTTTACTTTTGTACACCACAATATTTACATAATACGTTTTTCAGTAACATTTAGTATCAAACTAGTTTGTTTAATTTAATTGTAATCAGATTTCACTAAACGTGAACTACATGCAGTGAAATGTTTATACGCAGTAAATTTTATGCTACCACATCAATGTATATATCGTACCACATCTGTGTGAGAAATTATTTGGCACTGCTTTATCGTAATATCTCCATCTTCGTATACACTCTTCCCTACAGCCAAAACTATTGGATGTGTGTACGTGTGGTTCTTCACACTATGTACATTTATATATATATATATATAAAAGTGCCTTATGTATTTTTTAGTACTTCACAAACCCAAATAGTTAACAATACAATACAACGACGCGGGAATTTCGACGTATGTCACCCAAAACTCAAACAGTTCTACCTTACAGATTGGTTTAAATTATTTTCATTACTTTTTAGGAAAGTTGCAGTTAAATAGGCCTTTAATACATCGTTTTTCTGCTGCAGTGCACAACCACGCTTTGGAAATTTGACCACAAAGGTGAAGAAACAATGGACAACTAATGTAAGCTAAACATCAACAGCCGTCTGAACATGAATCTGTCGGTTCGAAATCGGCAACGGCTCTTTTGTAAATAAATAGAATTATTAACAGTGGTTGGCTTCTGTGTCCTTCTTTGCAAAAAATCAGCTTGTAGTTTAATACTTTTTTTTACTGATAATTTCAGTCACATATCCTTCATTAAGTTGACATACACAGTGAAAGATCTGAAATCACATGACGTATATGTTAAATTTCGTGCTTTCAATACATTTACTAAGCTTAAACAAACTTGCCGTAACATGAAGGTAGCGAATCCAATTGTGCACCGTCTTCAGCTGATTGCAGAATTTCAGCTGACGTAGAGCAGTGAGCGCAAACGGCTGTGTTTCACTTATTTTAGTGTGAGCCGCCAGGAAGTACAGGAGGCCAGTACAAGCGCCATAGTAGTAAGTTTCGGAAACACGAACAGCATGCATGGGTCAAGACTGTATTGGCATTTGGTCGGAGCGCACGACAGTGTTTTCAGGGACTGCGACAAGTGTACGGTGATTCAGTATTGCCATATCGTACAGTGGCAAGATGGATGAAAGTATCTGCGGGCCTGCGTATGTGGGGATGGGAGGGACTGATACATCCACCCTGTACATTTACGACCTATTCCCCGAAACGAAGGAAACTTTTCGTGGCATGTGGTACAACATCCGTGCCATAGGGCACAGTTTTTTAAAATATCTTTATTACAAATTTATAATAATAATTATACAATCTTAACCCAATTCCTTAAATGATTAGTGGGTCCTAGTTTTATCCAACATTAATTGTAGCTAGATACAAATTTAATTAATTAGTGAGCTACAGCTATAACTAGATAATTGGGGCATTGTTTTTATTTTTTATTTTTTTATTTTTTTTTAAAAAATATACTTTATTGATACAATACAAGATATTTATACAATTGAAAACAAAGGTTATGATACAATAATTCATAAAACAACAGCATTGATAGTTATACACAATAACCCACCACCTTATTTAATTAGTGGGTCCTTTTATCATACAAAACAAAATAAAAGCAGCTTCTACTTAATTGGTTACTGGCACTGGCTATGGACAGGGTTAATCTAACTTGGCATTGTTTGCGACACATCGACACAGATGGACGAGCTGTGTTGAGGAGGGAGATCGAGATGCGGGGCAGTTATACTGAATGGACAGTGCTTTGGTGGAGCTTTCATTTGTACTCGGATGATTCACGTGGGAAGGTTTCCGTCGTGGTTATGGCCGCTCTGTGGGACTTAATAGACTTTGAAAGTGGAATCGTAGTTGGAGTCAGACGCATGGGACATTTCATTTAGGAAGTCGTAAGGGAAATCAATATTCCGAGATCCACTGAGTTAAGCATGTGCAGGGAATACGAAATATCAGACTGTACCTCTCGCCACAGACAGCGCAGTGGCTGACGCCCTTCACTTAACGACGGAGAGCGGAGGCGTTTGTGTAGAGTTTTCACTGATAACAGACGAATAAAACTGCGTGAAATAACAGAAATAATGAATACGGGACGTACGACGAACCTATCCGTTGGGGCAGTGCGACTAAATTTGACGTTAATGGTCAATGACAGCAGATGACCGACGCGATTGCCTTGCTAACAGTACGACATTGCCTGCAGCACGTCTCCTGGGCTCGTGTCCATATCAGTTGGACCATAAACGGAAACCACGGCCTGATCAGATGAGTCGCGATTTCAGTTGGTAAGAGTTAATATGAGGGCTCGAATTTGGTCCAGGTCCGTGAAGCCCAAGTTGTCACCAAGACAATGTGGCAATTATTGGTGGCTCCACAATGGTGTGGGCTATGTTTACATGAAAGGACTGAGTCCTCTGATCCAACTGAAGCGATCATTGACTGGAAATCTTATGTTCGGCTACTCGGAGACCTTTTGCAGCGTTCATGGACTTCATGTTTCCACACGACGATGGAATTTTTACGGATAACAATGTACTATGTCACTCGGCCACAGCTGTTCGCCACTAGTTTGAAGGACACTATGGCCGGCCGCGGTGGCCGAGCGGTTCCAGCCACTTCAGTAAGGAACCGCGCGAATGGTACGGTCGTAGGTTTGAATCCTGCCTCGGGGATGGATGTCTGTTATGTCCTTAGGTTGGTTAGGTTTAAGTGGTTCTAATTTCTAGGGGACTGATGATCTCAGATGTTAAGTCCGATAGTGCTCAGAGCCATTTGAACCATTTGAAGGACACTGTGGACAGTTCAAGCGAATGATTTGACCATCCAGATAACCCGACATGAATTCCATTGAACGTTTATGGGACATAATCTACAGGTTGGGTCGTGCACAAAATCCTGCGCGGGCAACAACTTCGCAACAATGGACGGCTGTGGAGGCAGCAGGGCTCATTATTTCTGCAGGGGATTTCCAACAACTTGTTGAGTCATTCCACTTCGAGTTGCTGCGCTATGCCGGTAAGAAGGAGGTCCGACATGGTGTTTTTGTTACTTCATAGTATTATGGTAAACGTCTGTCAGTAAAGTCTGGTATTAATTATGACAGTGTTGCTATTGCATTTTAAAACTAAACTAAACTCCGCCGGAACAGGCCATGAAGGCCCAACGGTACCGACCGGCCGCCGCGTCATCCTCCTCAGCCTGAAGGCGTCTCTGGATGAGGATATGGAGAGCCATGTGGTCAGCATACAGCTCTCCCGGCCGTATGTCACTTTCCGAGACCGGAGCCGCTACTTCTCAGTCAAGTAGCTCCCCAGTTTGCCTCACGAGGGATGAGTGCACCCCGCTTGCCAAGAGCGCTCGGCAGACCGCATGGTCACCCATCCAAGTGCTAGCTCAGCCCGACAGCGCTTAACTTCTGTGATCTGACGGGAACCAGTGTTACCACTGCGTCAAGGCTGTTGGCTTCTGCTTTTTATCCAAACTATATATTTAACCTAAGTTTCCTTCGTTTTGCTCGTAGTGCTGCTTAAAGAACTCCTTTTCGCGGCTTACCGCTGTTGTTTGTACACGAAATTTCCGACAGCGTTGATGAGGAAACTGCGCAGATGCTAAAGGTAGTGAACGAAAAGTTAAAAGAGGGCGACGGGAAAGTCGTTACAGTCAGGATGCAGTGAGAATACGAAACTAGGAACTGAAAGGAATCAAATGCGAGCGTTCCAAGAAAGCGCGATCAGCTGGAAAAGGCGCCTGGGAAAACGGCGGAGCGCAAGAGAGGCGGTGGCACAGGGGAGACACGGAGAGGAGCAGCTTGTGCCCGAGACGGCGTGCAGGCATCCGCTGAGCGGCGGCCAATGGAGGCGGCGGCGGTGTCTCCGTGAGAAGCGGCTGAGTGAGGCCCGGCCGCCTGGCCGGCTCTCCCCCGCAGCGCGGCCTAGCCACCTGCTGCGGCGCCGCCGCCAGCACACGTAATTGCCTGCGATGCTAATCCGGGCGGCGCGACGTGTGAGAACTGCGAACCGAGCGCCGACAGGCGGCTGCCAAGGAGCGCCGCCTGGCAACGCGTCGCAGGCGTCCTTGGCGCCAAGGTCGCGGCGCCGTCCATTTCGATGTGTATCGCATATCAGTCAGTCTTTCCACGTCGGATGTAATTGGTAATACTCGCGACAGACCCGAACCGCACTGAAATTTCGGGGTGTTCTGAAAAGTTCCCACACTCGCCAGTGGATCGCAAGACGACAGGGTGATTCAAAATGTTTACAGACTGACATGCCACATCGGACATACGACAAGGACCAGTAATCACATATAAACCGGGGGTCGCAAATGTCACGAGAGGGCGCTACGGTGACGAGACCGAAGATTCACAGCGAGTATCCTCTGCACCAAATAGGCAGCGCTCTCACTCAAGCGGAGATCTTTTAATTGGGCCATGCATACCCCGGACCGAATTGATGCGAGAGGTTCTGCCGGACATGCTAAACATATTCCATAATATTCCCATGCCTATTCGTCACCGCATTCGAAACCCTGCGCGTTTCAGCAGACAGGTGAGGACTAATCTGGAGGCAACCTTTCCCGGCGTCTGGATTGAAATATTACATTTGTGGTAAGGTTCTACGGGACCAAACTGACCCGCCAGGGTAGCCGAGCGCGCTAACGCGCTGCTTCCTGGACTAGGGCAGGCGCGCCGGCCCCGGATCGAGTCAACCCGGCGGATTAACGACGAGGCCTGGTGTGCCGGCCAGCCTGGGTGTGGTTTTTAGGCGGTTTTCCACATCCCGTCAGGAGACGCGAGAAGATGGCGGCCGAGTAGGTTGCAGTGTGATGTTCAAATGGTTCAAATGGCTCTGAGCACTATGGGACTTAAAATCTGTGATCATCAGTCCCCTAGAACTTAGAACTACTTAAACCTAACTAACCTAAGGTCTTCACACACATCCATGACCGAGGCAGGATTCGAACCTGCGACCGTAGCAGCCGCGCGGTTCCGGACTGCGCGCCTAGAACCGCTAGACCACCGCGGCCGGCAGTGTGATGTGGCTCCGCATTCAGATGCAGATTTTCTCGGTAAAAATTTGATTGTGGACATTGATTTTTAATTATCGTGTACCGGGAGTGTTATCTTACACAGTCCGTTCTCGTTTACTCATTAAATACTGTAAATAAAACAGAGAGCGTGAGTAAAGTGCTTCTAGTGCGTTCGTCATGTGCAACGGGTCAACGGAGAGGCCGTCGCCCTCCCGCTGGCCGAGCGCGTGTCGGTTTCGCCAGTCAGCCGCGTCGGTTCTCGCGTGTCAGCAGTCCGCGCCGCGCGCTGCGACGCCTCACCGGCCGCAGCGGAATCCGACGCGCCGGCAGCGGCCACCGGCTGCCCCGCGCCCCGCCGTCGACGTCAGCAGTAGCAGTAGCGGCCACCGGCTGTGCTCCCTGCTGTTGGTAAACAACCGCCTGCCTACCTTCGGCCCTGGATTCCAGCCGACGAAGCAGCGACACCACCACACCAGAGGCCGACGTAAGAAGAAGGAAGGCATGGGGTAAGAAGCTAGCTCGAGCAATCAAGCCACACCAGGTATGGAACACACGGAGGAAGAACTTGTGCCCATGTCCCCCCAGTCAAAAGATAGCAGCCATAGGCAAAATACTGAGTGAAATAGGAGCAGAGTTAAAACCTAAGCATGTTTCATCTGCCCTGTTAACCGTCATTAGAGACAAAGTGTTTCCCTTGGCTTTCGAAATAACTAGCCTCGAAGCTAAACTGTCCTGCCTAAACGATGAAAATAGGCGACTAAGACTAGAACTACAGAGTGCCTCGAATCCAGTCAAAGACTTACAAATACAAACATTGCAAGAGAAGGCTGAGAAATTAGAGAACGAAAATAGGGAATTGAGTGTAGCGAACCAAGACTTGCAGCAACAAATAAGAGAACTAACTAATAAAGTCACACAACAAGCACAGACACTGACATATGCTGCCGCCTTAACTATAGAGCCCAAAACCAAAGAGGCTCGAAGAATAGAACAGGCTGAAACAAAACAGGCCACAACCCTCTGTATCAAATCGACAGAAAATCAAGACGCCAAAGCTGTTCGAAAGACCAAGAGTATAAATCCCAGGAAATAGAATATACGTATAAAATCAATCAGAACCACACAGACTGCAGTTATAGTAGAAACGGAAACACAGGAGGACTGTCGAAAAATAATAAAAAAGACTAAAGACCTGCACACCATTGTCTGTGAAGGACCGCGAAAACGCAAGCCACTCGTGGCAGTATATCACGTGCCAGATAAAACACTTACCGACGAAGAGTTTTAAGAAAGCCTTTACGAGCAGAATATAAGCCGTGACTCCACGAAAGAAGACTTCGACAGAGAGGTCAAAATAAGATTCAAAACAGGGCCTAAGGGAAGGGGTTTCAGTCACCAGATACTGGAGGTCAGCCCACACCTGTACAGAGTCCTTACAAGAAGACAGAGAGTCTACATAGACTTCGAATCACTTTCTGTGGAAGACTATACAGTAGTAAACAAGTGTTTTAAGTGTTGCGACCTAGGACATACGACTAAAACCTGCAGAAAAGCCGACGTCACGTGTGCCAAGTGCGGCAACCAAGGACACAAGCGCAGTGAGTGCAGGTCCGCGGTTTGCGTCTGTATCCCCTGCAAATACAGAGGCCGCGTCTGCAATAAAACAAAAGGAGGTGATTGTCAGACCTATAAACAGCTGCATGACCGGCTCCTGGACAGTATAGACTATGGCAGCTAAAATCAGCACACACACAAGAAACGCGAACGCGCAAAGCCAATCACCCAAAACACATAAATACAAATCACCGTCAACATTACAGAGAAACTACCAAAGAGCAATTTCCTGGAGAAGACAAATGAATCTTCTGCCGGAGAATCGCGTTGATAATGAACCCATCCCGCCCCTAACACACTCGACGACGTTACAGGATAGCTGCATTAATACGATAGAATATATAGATGACATGACAATCTGTGGCTCCATCCACTACGAGGTGGCAAAGCAAATTAAAAGACAATTACACCACTGGATAAACTTCCAAATAACATTAATGCAGAAGATAGATGAGTTGGAAGATGAGCTTACATATATTGTGCACAAGAAAATGTACAAACAAAACCGACATACTCCACAATTTCTCCCAGCCGAAGTACATCACACCACACATACACAGGACGAACACAAACCAGAATCATCATCACAAGGAAAACCCTACGACACACGTAAATGTGAACAGTACATCAAACCAGTCAAATTTGTCTCGGGAGGCACTCTTCACCCCGGGAAAAAGGAACAAGGAACAGACAGGCACGCAGTCCCTGAATCAAAACACATCGAAACACTCAGGCTACAGACCAATACAAAACTCAAAACTACCGGACCCAGACTTATAAACGTAGACCAATTAGATGAGGACAAATCTGAGGGAGAGACATGTGACATTTGCAACGATGTCAATGTGCGTCTGGCAACAACCTCCACTCCAAACACAAACAAAGACAACATAACACGTACAGTCAGTCCCATACAAATCACCACCATCGCTGACACCACGCCAGCAAGCACCACCAACATCAGTGAAAAACGTGTGAAGGCAAACAGCATTGAAGAGGCGTGTGACAAAACGAAAAGTAACCGTGTGACATCCCAAAGAGGTCTTAAAATGTCCCCCAAGCAGCGGCCAACACCAAGCCACAATCCGTTTAGTACCACCTCGGAGACCGCAACAGAAACCAGCACCAACAGCAAGCCAGCTGCACCTAATTATGATAATTTAGAAGTTAACTTACTTTTAAGTAGGCTAGAGAAAAAAGAGATACTGCAGACAGCGTAGCGGATGCTACTTAGATTGTGCCATCCAAAGGGAGATTCTCTCTGTTTTCCAGTAACTGAGCAAACAGACAGAATCATCCTAAAGACAGAAAATATTCCTACATCAGCAGAGCCGCTGCTCGATATCATGCTCCAGGTCTGCCTGCGCAGGTCAGAATCTTTCGACTTGGACAAAATATATATAGATCATGTAAGAGCACATGGACGAACATATTTTGATTACTCACAGACTGGCAGTAAATGTTTTGTACACGTAAAACACCCAGAACACATACACAAAAATGAATATCTTACAACATAATACAAAAAACGGTACGACAGTCAGCGCGGAAATCCCTAAAATAGCAAGAGACCTGCAGGCAGACATCATGTGCTTACAAGAACATTATAATAGAAACGGGCAACTGATATGTCTACCAAAACATGCTACCACAATAACAGGCAGCAATGACTGTAAGGCTGCAATACTAATTCTAAATAGAACTTATAACATAATTAAGGTAACACAGTTATGCACTCAACACTTGGTTACCATAGAGATAACTAAAGGGAACGTCACATAGGTTATTGCATCCATGTACGCCCAATGTAGCCATCAAATACAGCCGTATGCAGACTACATCAGAGACCTAGCAATGTACGCCAGAGGCAAAAAATTAGTGATAAGTGCTGACATTAATTCCAGATCGACCCTCTGGAACTCAGACAGAAAAGATGACAGAGGACGCATAATCACCGATCTAATACAAGAAACACAATTACGTGTAATGAATACGGAAGGGTTCGATGGTACGAGCAGTAATATCGACTTCACGCTAGCAAATAATGCAGCAATGGCATACGTAACAAACTGGACTGTACACGACAACATAACCAGTAGTGATCATAATGTCATAACATACACACTAACTCACACTCAGAACCCAATGACCAAATCACACACCAGACACTTGCTGTTGCACAAAGCAGACTGGAACAAATTAACGGAAATTATCCAACGACACGATCTAGAAAACATCAATGGAAGTATCGATTATAGAGCACACAAATTAACACAGGTGATACAACATGCACAAAACACTTCAATACCGACAGCAAAGTACACAAATTGCTCACCAGTACCATGGACCAACGAACTTACGAGGCTCAATCAAGACGCAAGACGCAAACGAAAATTATATCAAAGGGCGGTAGCAGATAGGGACAGACGAATAAGACTTGAAGCATATAGGCATGTACAAGACTTATATAGACAGACTCTATACAACATGCGTAGACAACAATGGGAGCTATTTGTAACAACACAAACAGAGCAAAATATATGGGGGGAACCATACAAAATACTGACAGAGAAGATAAAAATCCCACTAGTTCTGGGAACGCTAAGGCAGGATGACGGCACGATGACGAGGGGATGGAGGAATACAGCGGAGTTTCTGCTGTATAAACTGCTCCCTGACGACGTTATCGATACAGACACACAATATCATGCAACACTAAGAGAAAATCTACACACACCATACAACACTGCAACTGTCACCTGTCCTTTTGCGCAAGAAGAGGTTGCGCTAGCAAACTCAGATCTCAAAAACAAAAAAGCACCTGGACCAGATGGTATCCACTCGGAAACACTAAAAAAACTAGCACCGCAGATCATCCCGTTCCTAACACCGTTACTGAACGATGCCTTACGGCTGGGCACGGTACCTACAGTATGGAAAACCTCCAAAGCAGTCATTATTAAGAAATCAGCGAACAGGGATCCTTCAGATCCAAAGACTTACAGGCCAATATGCCTAATAAACACCATAGCAAAGATTCAGGAGGAGCTACTGTGTAAGCGCCTGCAAACACACAGAGCTCTCAGGGGTATGAGCCAACACCAGTTCGGCTTCAGATCTGGCAGATCAGTAGATGATGCCATCAACCAGGCCCTGCACATAGTTAACAACACAAAACAGAAATACGCCATGGCAATAATGATTGACATTGCCGGAGCATTTGATAATCTTTGGTGGCCAGCACTGTTTCAGAGACTAAGACATCTGGAGGTACCGCAATCACTGTACAACAGTTTTCTAGACTACTGTAAAGACCGAGTAGTCGAATGGCAGATGAACAGCCGGAAAGTAATTCAAAGAATTACCTAAGGCTTTCCTCAAGGGTCGATCTGCGGCCCCATCTTCTGGGACATAACAATCGAACCCCTCCTACAGCTTCTGGATGAGGATGACAGGTCAGACGGAATTGTCGCCTACGCAGATGACCTATTAGTTGTAGTCACTGCAAGCAACAGAGCCCAGTTAGAAGAGAAAGCCAGTGGATTACTACAAACAATTACTCAGTGGTGTCACAACAACAAACTCAGGATAGCTGAAAACAAAACAACATACACTTTACTGAAAGGATCACTCCAAAGGAATCTTTCGGTTAAAATTGGGGACACAAACATCAAACGAGCACGCATTACAAGCTATCTTGGGGTACACATAGATGAAAAATTGAATTTCCGCGAACACATAAGGCTAACAACAGACAAAGCAGAAAAAATACTCCACAGACTGGTAAGGCTAAATTCAAAACAGTACAGACTGCCTCTACCAGTCATACGTACATACCACTGTGCGCTCTTCGAATCAGTACTCAGCTTTGCAGCTAGCACTTAGGCACATTGACTGAACGTGGTCGCCAACAAAGCATCCGTCAGACGAGGGCAGAGAAGTGTCCTACTTAGGCTATCTGGAGCCTTCGGTACCACCTCAGCAGATGCACTGTGTGTGGTGCTCGGAATATGCCCCAATGATATCACGATAAAATACAGAGCTGCAAGGTACTGGTTAAAGGTGGGGAGGCTAGATAAGGTACACACAATAACCGGTGTGCCCATAGAGACGATACGTCACCTTAAAAGTTGGCGTTTGGATACATGGCAAGGTGAGTGGGATGTAAGTGATAAGGGACGTAGACTGCACGACTTCCTCCCTGATATAAGCGAGCGGTTGAGAATGAGACATATCGATCCCAGCCGCGGTATGGTACATTTCTTAACCGGGCACGGACCTTATCCCACGCACTTAAACCGCGTGAGTCTGAGGCAGACACCGACATGCACATGCGGGGAAGAAGGTTCCCCAGAACACACTGTCGTTTTCTGCGGGCAATACACGAACAATAGACATACACTACACTTAGATTACACAGATACAGACATAAACATGTACACAGCAATAAGAGACGAAGAACAATGGGCACAATTAAACGCACTGACAAACAGTATTTCAAAAACAACACATGAAGAGTATATGCGGACACGACATTACAGACATGCCTATGTGCAGCGTAACAGAAATCTCCAGAGGATGGACAGCGATACCCACAGTGACAGTGAAAATAGTGACAATGAGGAGGAACAGGAGGAGGAAGCTGAGATGTGACAGTAAATAAGCAAATTGCTAGCAATCTAGCCAAGAAAACACCAAATGCTGTACATGGATAAGCACCTAAAGTAGTTAATACATAGGATTAGTAACAAATAGGATAAGCAACATTATTTCTCTATTAATTACCATTTGTGTGCGTGTGTGTGTGTGTGTGTGTGTGTGTGTGTGTGTGTGTGACTGGCGGTCAACGGCTCGAAGAAACCATTCCGAGGTATTCACCGTCAGTCACATCGGTGATGGTACTAACAAATCTCTCATCTATCCTATCTTCTTTCTATATTCTTCTTAAAACACAACAAAATTTTATTTATATTTCAACCTTAAATTATTGTTATTTTGAAAAGTGTCATTCTTTGTAAATTTTGTAGATAAAACAAAAGGAAAGAAAACTCTAAAAGGATGAAAAACGAAAATTGTAAGATGTACGACCTGTTTTAAACATCAGGTTACAGGTCTATAATTTGGCAATTAATAAATAAATAAATCCCGTTAGGTGAATACCGGGCTGCTCCCCACGTTCCGTCTCAGTTACACGCGTCGCAGACATTTGAAACACGTTCGCACTATTTCACGATTTACACTAGATGCAGACAGCTGGGGGTACACTGCTTCCATTCCTGGGGGTACGGGGAGGCGGCTGGAAGGGCATTTGGCCACCCTTAAAAGTAACCTTGCTAAATCCTTTGTAACCACGTCGACCCTGCGATCGCTGTGGGACTATGGCGTAAGCTGAGGTCATCAGTCCCTAGGCTTACACACTAATTAATGTAACTTACGCTAAGGACCACACACACACCCATGTCCGAGGGAGGACTCGAACCTCAGACAGGGGGAGCCGCGCGAACCGTGGCAAGGCCCCCAGACCGCGCGGCTACCCCGCGTGGCACACTGGATTGGTCGCGGTGGACCATTCACATGGCCATCACTATAACCCGATCTGTGCCCAGTCGATTTTTTCGTATGGGGGCATCTGAAGGGTCACGTGTATGACACACAAGCTACTTCGCCGGAGGACTTAGTGAGCAGGATTGTTGCGGCAGCTGGATATCTTGCAGGTACGCCAGATATCTTTGAGAGGGTGGGTCGTTCAATGCAGCTTCGATGTCATCTGGGCAATACTTTGAGCTCCTCCTTTACTAAAGAAGTGGAACACATCGGAAGTTCACTGAGGATTTTTGCGGATGATGCTGTAGTATATCGAGAGGTTGTAACAATGGAAAATTGTACTGAACTGCAGGAGGATCTGCAAGGAATTGACGCATGGTGCAGGGAATGGTAATTGAATCTCATTGTAGACAAGTGTAATGTGCTGCGAATACAGAAAAAGAAAGATCCTTTATCATTTAGCTACAATATAGCAGGTCAGCAACTGGAAGCAGTTAATTACATAAATTATCTGGTAGTACGCATTAGAAGTGATTTAAAATGGAAAGAACATATGAAATTATTCGGCAGTAAAGCAGATGCCAGACTGAGATTCATTGGAAGAATCCTAAGGAAATGCAGTGCGAAAACAAAAGAAGTAGGTTTCAGTACACTTGTTCGCCCAATGCTTGAATAATGCTCACCGGTGTGGGATCCGTACCAAATAGGGTTGATAGAAGAGATAGAGGAGATCCAACGGAGAGCAGCGCGCTTCGTTGCAGGATCATTTAGCCGACATGACAGATAAACTCCAGTGGAAGACTCTACAAGAGAGACGCTCAGTAGCTCGGTACGGGCTTTTGTCAAAGTTTCGAGAACATACCTTCACCGAGGAGTCAAGCAGTATATTGCTCCCTCCTACGTATATCTTGCGAAGTGACCTTGAGGATAAAATCAGAGAGATTAGAGCCCACAAAGAGGCATACCGACAATCTTTCTTTCCACGAACAATACGAGACTGGAATAGAAGGGAGAACCGATAGAGGTACTCAAGGTACCCTTAGCTACACACCGTCAGGTGACTTGCTGACTATTGATGTAGATGTAGATGAACACCATTTTGTAGCCCTGGATGGCTTTTGCGACCCGTGGTTATCGTGTGATTACTGATGACTGTTGTATACCAATGTGTGATGTCGGCTATTTTTTATTCACTCTGTAGATGTGTGACTTTCTACCCATATGGTGGTACAACGTTGAACAGCGAGATTGCATGTCATTCCGTTCACTAATTGGTTGCCAGCAGCAGCCGAAAGAGCGGTGATTTAACGTCATCAGAAATTCATTGATGGAAATTTCTTTCCCTGAGGCTCCTACATGGCTAGCGGTCTGGGCACAGGTGGCTGGCTCACAGTCGAGTGATTTCCGCAAGACGGCCGCTGTTTTCTGACAAGTTGAAGAGAACCCCAGGAAGCTGAACCTTTCAGAAAATGTTTCAGCATGAGCAGAAAATGGGAGATAAATGTGCATGAATTCTGCTCTAGGCTCTGGGTGAAAGACCTAAATGTTATATAATTTCTTGGAGCAATTTGGGAGCTCGTGAAATCGGGAGTCGACCAGCAGACCTCGTGTGCCCTCTATATCTACATCTGCATTCGGCAAGCCACCTTGGTGTGCTTGGCGGAGTGTACTTTGCGTACCACTATCCCTTGCCCCAACTTCTGATGGCTGTAAACCTCCGCGTGGACGTCAATCTTTCCAGTTGTATTATCACGGTCTTTCCGCGACATTGCAGTTGATCAATACTCAAGTACTGGTTGAACGCGTTTTTCGTAAACCACGTCTTTTGTTGATGGACTATATTTCCTGAGGACTGTTCTGATGAACCTCAGTCTGGAACCCGCCTTATTTGTGATTAATTTAATGTGCTCGTTCCACTTCAGACCACCGCATAGAAGTATTCCTAGATATTTAACGGAAGTAACGGCCTCCAGAGGGTAGTGTGCAACTGTGTAATCATATAAAATGGGTCTTTCTCTGTATTCGCAATATGTCTATGCTGAAGGTAAATTAAAAATACCTGGAGATCTCCCTGCATGACGCTGCAAATGGAAATGAAAATGAGCGTATGGCGTCAGTGGCCGGGAGTTCCCAGGCGGGAAGTTCGGCCGCCAAGTGCAAGTCTTACTGAGTGCGACGCCACATTGGGCGATTTGCGAGTGGACAGTGGGAATGAAATGATGATGAGGACAGCACAACATCCAGTCCCGGAGGGGAGAAAATCTCCCACCCAAGCCGGGAATCGAACCCGGGCCCCCGCGCGTGGCATTCCGACGTGCTGACCATTCAGCTACTGGGGCGGACATTTTGCTGCAATTTTCTACCGTCGCAACTTCTCTGTATACAACGGTATCGTCAGCGAAATGCCTCATGGAGCTTCCGACATTATCTATTAGTTCATTTATATGTACTGTGAAAATTTATGGTCCTATAAAACTCCCTTGGATACGCCCGAACTTGCTTTTACGTACCCGTGGTCTAGGGGTAGCGTCTTTGATTCATAATCAAAACGTCTTCGGTCCCGGGTTCGATCCCCGCCACTGCCTGAATTTTGATAAATAATTAGCATTGGCGGCCGAAGACTTCCGGCATAAGAAGTCAGCCTCATTCTGCCAACGGCTTTGTCAAAGAGGGCAGAGGAGCGGATAGACGTTCAGGGCACTCTTGTCCTAGGGGTGGGAAATTGCCCTTAAAAAGGCGGAAGAATCAGCAATGATCAACGACATGAGGATGCAGAAGGCAATGGAAACCACTGCGTTAAAGACACGTAACGTGGTCCACAGGACATGTGGCCTGTAATTGAAGAAGTGTCTTGATGATCTGTCCATTGGCAAAAGATTCCGGAATAGTCCCATATTCGGATCTCCGGGCGGGAAGTGCCAAGGGGGAGATTACCATAAGAAAAAGCTTGAATAATCTACGAAAGGATAACGTTCTACGAGTCGGGGCGTGTAATGTCAGAAGCTTGAACGTGGTAGGGAAGCTAGAAAATCTGAAAAAGGAAATGCAAAGGCTCAATCTAGATATAGTAGGGGTCAGTGAAGTGAAGTGGAAGGAAGACAAGGATTTCTCGTCAGATGAGTATCGGGTAATATCAACAGCGGCAGAAAATGGTATAACAGGTGTAGGATTCGTTATGAATAGGAAGGTAGGGCAGAGGGTGTGTTACTGTGAACAGTTCAGTGGCCGGGTTGTTCTAATCAGAATCGACAGCAGACCAACACCGACAACGATAGTTCAGGTATACATGCCGGCGTCGCAAGCTGAAGATGAACAGATAGAGAAAGTGTATGAGGATATTGAAAGGGTAATGCAGTATGTAAAGGGGGACGAAAATCTAATAGTCATGGGCGACTGGAATGCAGTTGTAGGGGAAGGAGTAGAAGAAAAGGTTACAGGAGAATATGGGCTTGGAACAAGGAATGAAAGAGGAGAAAGACTAATTGAGTTCTGCAACACGTTTCAGCTAGTAATAGCGAATACCCTGTTCAAGAATCACAAGAGGAGGAGGTATACTTGGAAAAGGCCGGGAGGTACGGGAACATTTCAATTAGATTACATCATGGTCAGACAGAGATTCCGAAATCAGATACTGGATTGTAAGGCGTACCCAGGAGCAGATATAGACTCAGATCACAATATAGTAGTGATGAAGAGTAGGCTGAAGTTCAAGACATTAGTCCGGAAGAATCAATACGCAAAGAAGTGGGATACGGAAGTACTAAGGAATGACGAGATACGTTTGAAGTTCTCTAACGCTACAGATACAGCAATAAGGAATAGCGCAGTAGGCAGTACAGTTGAAGAGGAATGGACGTCTCTCAAAAGGGCCATCACAGAAGTTGGGAAGGAAAACATAGGTACAAAGAAGGTAGCTGCGAAGAAACCATGGGTAACAGAAGAAATACTTCAGTTGATTGATGAAAGGAGGAAGTACAAAAATGTTCCGGGAAAATCAGGAATACAGAAATAGAAGTCGCTGAGGAATGAAATAAATAGGAAGTGCAGGGAAGCTAAGACGAAATGGCTGCAGGAAAAATGTGAAGACATCGAAAAAGATATGATTGTCGGAAGGACAGACTCAGCATGCAGGGAAGTCAAAACAACCTTTGGTGACTTTAAAAGCAACGGTGGTAACATTAAGAGTGCAACGGGAATTCCACTGTTAAATGCAGAGGCTAGAGCAGATAGGTGGAAAGAATACATTGAAAGCCTCTATGAGGCTGAAGATTTGTCTGATGTGATAGAAGTTTTCGTAGTACAGAAGTCAGCAGAAAGTGATCATTCGTAATCAGCCGCGTTACATCTTGCAATACAAAAATTTGTGGGGTTCCGAAGGTGCGTTCTCGTGCATCTGGAACCATTCCAGATGTCTAAGCGAGTGTGGAGACGCTCAGTAGGTAGATACCTCGAATTACGTTGTGGAGCCAAGTGGATAACTGCACGGCGGTGTTTAATGCAAGATGTAGACATCTCGTGGTTTTCACGAAGCTGTAAATTATATTCGTTTCCGAGGAAGTTTGAATGATGTTTTCCGATAACTTTTTTTCCTATTGATTTGAAACAGTATAGATTGCCGACTGGAGTAGCTTGGAGTCATTTTGAAGTCATGAAAGAACGGTTAGCTGCGTACATTTTCCTGTCCAGAGGTTGAAGCCTGCAATCTTTCTGGGAGTAATGAGATATCTACAAGGGTAATAATTATTGACTTTGGAGTAGTGACAGCAATGGGTATGTGATTGCATTGTCAGTGTGTAAAATTCTCCAGTGTTTCGGCCACCGCTACAAATGGTCTTTCTCAGGGTGTTTTTGCTACGCTTGTAAAATTAACCCTGTCGCGAGGGACACAATGAGGCTGCCGACCATTATTTAAACTGATTTTACAACTGAAGTAGTGCAGAAAATAAATCCGGGTAAGCCAATAAACGTTTCCGATGAAATCTGCATTGCGTAATTTGACCCGCGCGCCGCATGTAGCCGTGAGTGCGTGGCATCTGCCTGCGGGCGCGAGTGTAATTTCGAGCGACGTTTCGGAAGCTCCTGTTCATGGACGAAACGTTTCAGAAGTACTTGTGTTGATTCTTCATTTTCAGTTTCCAGCGTGAAGCAATGAGTTGCCGCATCTAAACGAGTCCGACAAAAATTTCCTCGCGAAGGGCATCAGAAAAATCACAACACAAATCATCGAAAAGGTGCGCCTTATGATGCTGGAAGATCGACGTATGAAAGTGCATCAAATTGGTAAGATTGTAGAGATTTGAAACAACAAAAAACATTTCAGCTAATTTTGCATGAACAATTGCACTAGAGGAAGCTTGTAAGTAGGCTGTTTATGTTTTCTTGTTGGCAACGTTACGTAGCGGTCTGTATGAAAATCACTGGCTGTGTGGTGTGCAGTCTGTGGCTAGTTTGCATTGTTGTCTGCCATTGTAGTGTTGGGCAGCTGGATGTGAACAGCGCGTAGCGTTGTGCAGTTGGAGGTGAGCCGCCAGCAGTGGTGGATGTGAGGAGAAAAATGGCGGAGTTTTGAAATTTGTAAGACTGGATGTCATGAACTGCTATGTATATTATGATTTTTCAACACTATTAGGGTAAATACATTGTTTGTTGTTCTCTATTAAAATCTTTCATTTGCTAACTATGCCTATCAGTAGTTAGTGCCTTCCGTAGTTTGAATCTTTTATTTAGCTGGCAGTAGTGGCGCTCGCTGTATTGCAGTAGTTCGAGTAACGAAGATTTTTGTGAGGTAAGTGATTTGTGAAACGTATAGGTTAATGTTAGTCAGGGCCATTCTTTTGTAGGGATTATTGAAAGTCAGATTGTGTTGCGCTAAAAATATTGTGTGTCAGTTTAAGGACAGTCATGTATAATTGTTCTAATGGGATGTTTCATATGTCGCCCCTTAGCCGAGGATACCTCTCTGGAATCTTCTGATTTTTTTTGTTGTAGTTTGTGTAATTAGTGTAGCTATTGTTTATTGCTAGCGCGTAATCGTAGAGAGAATCTCCTTTGTAGTTGCAGTCTTTCATTGTTGTTGTGGCATGCGTGTAGATTTGCACCAAGTATTTCGCAGCTGCGCTTGCAATTAACTAGATATTATTTTCAGTGCTACGTTAATGTGTTCTCTTATTTTTGCTCTTCAAATTGTGCTTTTCTGTGTTGTCGTGTGAAATATTGTGACAATAATGGCGTGTGAAAAACGTAATACTAGGCTCCAAAGTAAACTGAGAAATGACAGTGAAGACGAAAGCAGTGTGTTAGCGCCACCATGTAATGAATTAACTAATGTTCAAAGTAGTAATTGGGTAATTGTGCATAGGGAAATAGAGTGGGCTGCAAATAATGGTGTAGGCAGTGAAACAATTGGTGAACAGGGAAGCATTATCGATCGATCGGTTGGCAACAGCTCGCCTCAGGATTCCGAAATGACAGGACACAATCTTGCAAATACTGTAGATTCAGGTTTTGCGTCCTCACCGTTTTCTCAAATAAATCAAGACACATTTTCTGCTTTTCAAAATGCGAATATTGCCGCTTCAAATGCACTGCCGAATTGCACTGACGAACATGTTTCAGACACCAGTGCATTGTTATTACAGTTAATGCAACAAATGGGACAAAGGCTACAAAAGTTAGACACAACGCTTGAACAAAATCAGAAACTAATGGGACAAAATCTTCAAAAGTTAGACACGATGGAACAAAATCAGAGACAAACACAGCAAAAGCTTCAAAAGTTAGACACAGTGGAAGAAAATCTTCGAAAGTTAGACACCACACTTGAACAAACACGTGAAAGTTTAACTGCTGAGTTACTTAAAATCGAATCGAAATGTCAAAAGTCTGTAATGACGTAAAAACACAAATTTGTGAGCATTTTCAACCTATTTTTTTCGTGGCATGAAAATGCATTACAGAATCACGAAGCAGCCATAAAAGAACTACAAACTATTGTTCATGAAAGTCATGAGACCTTGCAAGCTAAAATTGACTCAGTTGCATCTACCGATTCGGTTATGCAACTTGCAAAAACTCAGGAAAACTTAAAGGACACAGTCGATACTCTGAAAATTGGTTCAGAAAGACACATGGATGAAATTAGTTCATTATCAGAGAAAGTATTTGAACTTTCGGATCAGCTAAATAATTTATCTATGTAGGTAGATGATAATCTGAATGACACAAAACCGGTAGTCTTTAATGACGCAGAAGAGTGCGAACAAATTAGGAAATTCAAACAAAATCAGAATCAAATTAATACGCAACACCAAAGAGAAATCCGGGAAGTACAAGATCAGCTGACACAGGTAATACAAGAATAACGTATTTCAGAGGACACTCGCGCCCAAATACGGGAAGAGGTACATAGAAATACGGAAAAGCCACAAAATAATAACACAGCGCATTTTGGAAATTATGAAAGAAATTGGCAAGGTGCACCGAATTTTGAGATGGAACCGCCGACACAATGACCGATATGCTACTCGCCGACACGATGATTTTGACTATAAACTGTTCATTACTACATGTAAATTTAAAACATTTAAGAATTCTGGCAACGACATTCATCCACAAGCGTGGCTCCATCAATTCTCTCATTGTTTTCCTCCCAACTGGTCATTAGAGCACAGATCAGAATTTATGTGTGGCTATTTAGAGAATGAACCAGCTGTAAGAATGCGATCGGTCATTCACGATTGCCACAGTGAAGGAGAATTTTATCATGCCTTCCTCTCAGCATATTGGTCTCAAGCTACACAAGACCGAGTAAAACATAGCATCATAATGATGAAACATTTCGAACAATCTGAATTTTCCAGTCTTGTGAAATATTTTGAAGACATGTTGCACAAGAATCAGTACCTGTCAAACCCATACAGCGCCTCAGAACTCATCTGCATTTGCTTAATCAAACTACCTGAACATTTACGACATATTATTTTGGCAGGACGTTGCAAAGATGACATTGAAGCTTTTCAGGGACTCTTACAAGAATTAGAAATTGATGCTGACAATCGTGGGATGCGAAAACAGGAGAACAACAATTACAGATCACATCCGTCACAATTCCGCTATAACAGAAATAATAAATGGACACGACAAGGCTATTACTACAACACAAATCGTGACCAAAACAGACACCACCCATATGACAACCACTGGCAGAGTATTAATAGTTACAGAGAAAGATCGCATTTCCATAGTAATGAAAGTGACAGGGACAACCATAGAAACAGACAATATGGGAACCAAAATAATTATTATCAAGGGAGACAGAATAACTTCAGACGAACGGTCCAGCGCGCAGTTACAATTCCGGGAGAAATTCTCCACCACTTAACGGACAAGAAAGAAACTACAGGAACTACCGACATGACGACCGACGATATAATCATAACGACAGACCTGAATTTCATCAGAACTGGCGGGTTTCAGACAGGGCAGGGCTCTCTCGGCAAGGTGAATTTGTAGAAGTTAGGTCTCCTAATCCCAATAACGACGCGCGCCAACAAAGAGACAGACTATGACTCACACTGCAGGCAGCCACGTGCGGTGGCTGGCTCAAGGAAAAATTACATAGACGCTAACCTTGAAAAAAATTCTAGTATTCTTTACCGACGTATACCACATGATAATTGCGTCGAAGTTGAAACACTGCGTACTAGGAAGAGTAAAAGTTTACACCACATTTCACATGTAAAACCATTTATTGAGAGATAATCTGCTTTTTAACTTAGTCTTTGCTATAAAATTTTTCACTTCACGTTACTGGCTCTCTTTGTCACACTTACAAACTGTTAACAAGCAACTATGTTTTAAAGTTAACTATCCAGTCAAGAACCAAGAGAACTTATTTAAACAGAAATTACAAATGCATTGTTATAGTGAACAGATGACACAGTGTTGTTATTTGTACATTCTTTCTTTGTTAGTTGCACGATTACGTAACGACTATAAGGCTTACATACTTAAAACATATACTGGTACTGCTAATGAGGTTTTAATGCAACATTTTGGTTTGCTTGAAAATACATTCTGGATTTAAAGTACTTTCAGTGAGATACCAGATGACACAGTGGTTAGTTTATGTGACAGCTACACGATTTTATCACGACGCTACTAATGAGTGACAATTTACAATGTTGCTTTTGCAGTGTTTCTGTTTTATATCTGCACAGTTTTTCTGTATTATTCTGGAAAGTAAAACATGTTCTAGTAGTAACTTTTGTGGTATAGCTACAATGAGACAGCCTTTTCCGTAGCACAACAATACGTTACAGCACAGTACTTTGTTCATCACGGCAGTAAGCGTAATAACTACGATATCTATACACAAAGCATTTCACTTTTGTTTATCATGAGGTAAGTGCATTGACTTTTGCGGAAGTTAGCTTTCGGAGGACGATAACTACGACACTTCCACAGAGATTATCTTACAAGACGAACAGTTTAGCGCTACGTATTTGAGTGATTAATTTTGTACTTAAAACATTTATTTTTAAAGATATTTGAAGTACTATGATACAAAGGTTTTCCGTGATACATTTCATTCCATTGCTGTAGTCTGTAACACCTGAGGGTATTATTCATTTATCGTCAGGGGAGTACACGCTTACATTGTGTACCATGTGTTTGGCAAGCACAAGGAGCCCTAGCTAATGTGGTATTTGCTTATACCACTTTACGCATCGGTACCATATTTCTCTAACACACAAATTACACAGCTATCTGATCATTTAACTGAGAGATAAACATTTTTTTACTACATCAGTGACACATGTTTACGCAGTTACACAGTTGGGTAGCTTCACACTTATGAAATTGTATTTTGTCTGTACTTTGTGACCTGTTCATATTTTTTCGGAACCATTGTGATACTATGAGAGCTTTGAATGATGTATTGGGTAAGGGAGCATGATTTTAAAGTACGTTTGAGGTAGATGACACTATTGAAATGAGCAGAGAATTTTTTTTAGGTTTTGACATTATTGCAGAAAGCTACGACGTTTTTGAGATTTCACTGAGGTGTTATGATGTTATTTTTACGATGACGATGTGTATTATGCTGTTGAGGTATGTTTATGATCAATAAGATGATGCTACCGTAAGTGAGGAATTTGATTATGCTACGTATTTATTTTGATGAAATAATGAAGAACTGTCGACGAATATGTATATGAATAATGAGTAGTGGTTAGGGACTCTGATTTGTGGAAAAGGATGTTGGAAACCAAGAATCGTACTTTAAGAGTTATGAAATGTGTGTAAGTGCGCGAATGTATCACAATGCCGACGAAAACTTTCTGAACACTGTTATATTCATAGGATTTTGTTTCTACACATTTGCAACGCAAATTCTCGACCTGTGAAATTTTTATATGAGACTGTCACTGTAGCGGAAACTGCTGTCGTAAATATTTCAGTAAGAAAGGTAAGTGTCCTTGACGTAATGCGTTTTGGGCGCCCAGCTGAGAGATAGTCGTCTGACAACAGAAAACCATTAGGTGGAGAATAAAAATGAGGCCATTATCCTCGCTATTGACAGTTCTTTGTAGAAAGCATTGCAAGTACGACACCCTCAAACTTGAAAACATGATTACACTGTAGAGTTCTTAATTTATGATATTTACCAAAATGAAATGATGAGAAACATTTCATGTCTATTGTCTTGCTAGTTGAAAGATTGTTTACTGCATTATGAAATGCCTTATGGCTAGCGAATGACGTTTCACGCCTTGCTTTGCCTATTTTGTTAAATATCTAGTTTCTAGCTGCACTGCAGCATTGGTTAAAATAAAATTTAATAGATGTACTAATATAGTTATTTTATGCCTAGAGATCCAGTAAAAAATAATTTTATGATCTACTTCCAAGAAAACGAGGGAACATAAACAGACATTTCCCTTCACAGGAATTGCATAAACAATTTTTTTTACAAATTGGTAACTTGTCTGCTAGAGTAAGTTCTCGTGATGCATCACTCTAGTGTTAAGACATAGGTATTAAACATGGCCATTTTTACTGTAATATTTTTTTCTGCTTCAGCTTTGTCATGTTTAGATATAAGTTATTGCATTTGATGCTGCCCTTTGCCAGGCATAGTGCTACTGAATTTCACTTTATATTACTCTGTTAAGCCAGTTTTACTACTGATTTATTTTTCTTGTTTGCTGCACATTGCCTTATATTAGTTGTAATATTGCAATTGCTTTGCTAATTTCTATAATGCTGCTTGCTTTGGAAATCTGCATTTTTTGTCATTGCTGTTTGTGTTAATTGTTTTGTGCTGCTGCATTGCCTCGTTCCTTAGTTTAGCATCTGAGCTCAGTAGATTTAAGTTAGCTTAAGATGGGGTAGGCCATATAAGAGAACAAATTGTGATGAATTGGAAGAAATGCATTGAGAAGCTATAAGAAAATGGTTTGGCCAAAAAAGTATTTTGAAACAGGATATGAACCAAAAAAGTAGGGTTTATGGACAACAGGTTTAGGTAGGATTTTCTTGGAAATAGATGATTAAGATAATGGAAAATAAATAATGAGGTAAGAAATATGTGAACATATAAATACAGAAAGCATACTTGGATAGGATTTTTTTGGTGGAAACAAATGTTGAAATAAGACGAAAGATCTATCGAATGAAGTTTTCGGTTGGACTGCAGTACCAAATGTTACACTGAAAACAAACCCTGCACTTTCCTCTTGTGTTATTCTGCTATGTGTTTGTGTACCCTTGTTTATTTGTGTTTTTCCTGTCTTTATGTGTTTAGCTGATGAGAGTTATGTTGTAGAATTTTTCTAATATTATGTTATTTACTTTGTAAAGATGTTTAGACATTATTTATCTGTTCTGTTTTGTTGCTCATGTGTGAAGTTGATGTTTCGAAAGTTATTCTGATCTTTTATGTATGTACATATGTCAAAATTCCTGTAACACTGATGTATATGTTATTTTGACTCTTTTGTAAAGCCTGTACTACAAATGTTATCCATATTGTTATGTTATTTAAAGATGTATTTTGTACCTTTGCTATTGTATTCTTATGTTATAAAATTGTAATTGACACCACTTCATCAAATTATTAACTTGTAAGTTACATTTCACTACACCCATTTCTGTTGGTCATAATATATGCACAGTATGTGAGAAGTTGGGACTGTTAGTGCTTGCACGTGTGTTGATAATTCAGCAAGGGATTGGATAACAGCATTACTGGTTCTAAGGACATTTCAAAAAAAATTTTTTGGTGAGTGCACAAGTGGTGGTTTATGGACTTGCTATATTGTCTGCAAGACTTCTAAGGACAATTCCAAAAACTTTGTGCGTGCACAAGTGGTGGTTTATGGACTTGCTATATTCTCTGCAAGCCTCTTTGATGGTGATTGTGCACCTGCCCAGTCGCAACAGATGGTTGATGGCCGTCTCTACAAGGACTACAGTGTGTCTGCATCTCTGGTGGCCCACCAATACCATTATTTCTACAAGGACTGCAGTGGGTCTGCACCTCTGGTGGCCCACCAATACCACAATCTCTACCAGGACTGCAGTGGGTCTGCTCTGTGATGACCTACCTACCAGTATTCTTCAAAACTTCGACCGACTTTCCTGTGGGTTTGCTCTGTTGTAGCCCATTATCTGTCTGCATGTCAAGAGTCAGCACTGTCTTTCTGTTGGAAGGACAACACTACTTCTTCAAGACTGCATTGAAATCCACTACTTCCGTGTGCATTTTCTTTTACTGCTCAGACTTTGAGAAAAAAACACTGCAATTTTACTGTGATGAATGATCAAGACTGTCTTTATGGACTGCGAGAAAATTTTAGCGTTTGACCAACATTGTATCAATAAGTGTGTGCATTTGATATCTTTGTTATTATAATTATGAAAAATTTTATCAAATCATTATTGACCACTGGCCAAAACAATTTGTAAAATTTTTTGTGGGGAGCATGGGGGCTATGTAAGTAGGCTGTTCATTTTTTCTTATTGGCAACGTTACGTAGTGCTCTGTATGAAAATCACTGGCTGTGTGGTGTGCAGTGTGTGGCTAGTTTGCGTTGTTGTCTGCCATTGTAGTGTTGGGCAGCTGGATGTGAACAGCGCGTAGCGTTGTGCAGTTGGAGGTGAGCCGCCAGCAGTCGTGGATGTGAGGAGAGAAATGGCGGAGTTTTGAAATTTGTAAGACTGGATGTCATGAACTGCTATGTATATTATGATTTTTCAACACTATTAGGGTAAATACATTGTTTGTTGTTCTCTATTAAAATCTTTCATTTGCTAACTATGCCTATCAGTAGTTAGTGCCTTCCGTAGTTTGAATCTTTTATTTAGCTGGCAGTAGTGGCGCTCGCTGTATTGCAGTAGTTCGAGTACCGAAGATTCTTGTGAGGTAAGTGATTTGTGAAAGGTATAGGTTAATGTTAGTCAGGGCCATTCTTTTGTAGGGATTATTGAAAGTCAGATTGTGTTGCGCTAAAAATATTGTGTGTCAGCTTAACGTTGATCAGAATAAGTACAGAGAGTAATGTCTGAGTACGTTCAGTTTTGCTCAGCTGTTTGAAAAGCAAATAATGTAAGAGGTTTACCAGCACAACAATTCATTAATTTTTCTAAGGGGATGTTTCAAGCTTTGTGGACGATGGATGACGCGTTAGCTCATGGCGGATCAGAAACGAATTCTAACTACATTTTCCGAAAAGTGTTTGGCGCATATGCGTATAAATACAATTGATTCCCTGCATTAATGTGTAACTTTAAGCACATGATCATTAAATTTCTTTATTAGAAACAATGGACCTATAGTATCATATATCGAATATCTTACGGCGTACCTAATACGCAATTTTTACAAATGAACCGCTTTGCGGCACTTTGAGTGTTGTCAATTTAACAATCAAGCAATCAAGTGTCACCCAATCAACTTTACATAAAAAACGCGTCTAAGAGAACCAGTCACGGACAGCATACCTTTACACTTAGCACAACAAATACAAGCTGGGACATTTTTAATTAAATAACACGTAATTCTGCGCTCTCATTGATGATCGTTTACGTTTTACTATCGTAGCTCCACACCGATGTCCTTCTGACATACATCCAAATGGCTCGTTTTGCTCGACTCTACGTCCTCTGCCCTACCCTTGACTCGCCTACTGTGTATTTTTTTCTGCAGCCTCTATTTCTACAAAATAGCGACTGTGGACTGTGGTGACAATACCGTTTTCTTCTACTGTATATCAAATGGTCGATATACAGGATGGTGAACGAAAGACGGTTCACCAGAATAGTGTCTTCACTTTTAGGGAGAGAAAAAAAATATTTCAGACGAAATTTTCTTGAATTATGGAGAGCTTGAAACTCTTTGCGGAGTCATACGAAAATGGTTACATATATGACTTACGGCAACTCTGAAATTATACTGCCAATAACATTCAGAGCACAATTTAAAGTTTATGATCCGTCAATCTCAGCTCACCTTACGTCCCCAACCACACCAGGGAAGTGGCGCAACTGGCGTGTGATGTGTGTGACATTTATTTAAGACTTACAAGCACAAACCACCACTACTTACTGTACAGCTGTGCTAAAACATGTTTCAGTTTTGGACATTCCTCAGATAGCGACACTTGGCAAAGTTTCTATCGTCCCTACCCCTCTCCCGCTCTTCATCGAGTGGCAAAGCTCGCAGTTCAACAAGAAAAGTGCTGCTTTCGTACCTCGATTTCTTTTTATCTGACATTATTATTATCTCAGCATTAATAGTCTCGGTCACTTATTTGCGTCAGCGTAGCGTCACAAATCGAACACAACCGGACGTTCACTCTGCCACTTTTAATTGTCTTGCATGTTCTTCGTCACAACTAGGTCATGTTATAAACGTGACCAAGAAAAATGAAATAAGTAATAAACATTGTTGATTCGTGTATGAAGATCCAAGCAAAAAGCAAAATGCAATCTAAAGGTAATGGAAAGTGTTAGAGCTTGAACAAGTTGACAAAAACACTACCTAACTGGCACTACAGTATTTATGTGCCTGTGGAATACATTGACTAAAATTTCAGTGTGTCATACGTAATACCTCTGGGACGTTACAGTTGAAATACTGTCATTAATAACTGAAATTAATGCCTTGTTTATTTGTGGCAAGACAGAAAGAAATGATTCAAGAAATAACTGAGTTTTGTGAGGTATCAGGAATTATTTACATCATAAGGTCGCCTTCGAGGCAATGCTACAGTTTAGTAACTGTGATTAATGCCTTCAAGTGAACCTTACGAAGTAAATAGTTCCTGATACCGCGCCAAAATCAGTTTTTCCTTGTTCCTTTTTTTTTACTTTCTAGCTGTAGCTGAACAACGACCTCCCTGTGTTTTAGTCAATCACTGAGAACGTTGTACCATTTGATGATGAGTCACTAGGCGACATGAAACACGCCATGGTAAAATCACCATCACAAACCATATCCGCTTATAATTATTTCTGAAAACCTTTATTCGTGACAGAAGCAGTTTCCACTTCCATAAGTGTTACCAAACAGCATATTCCACTAGGATAATCCAGCGACCAATGCTGTAGTTCACACCACAAAATTCCTTGAGGATTGCACAGATTCTTGACTGGGGCCCTCGATGGCGTGGTTTGTCGGCTACAGAGCATGTCTGGGATGCAACTGGAAGACGGATAGTTTATTATGAGTCTCCAGGTAGCAGTTTTCACGAACTCATACAACATGTGTTTCAGATACACAATAAGTTCCTCAAGGTGACATTCTGTGGCCATTTGCTTCCTAGCCGCAACGAATACAAGAATGTTCTCGTGCCCTTAAGTGGACACCTCACACTTATGACAGTGGGTGCCAGTTATGAATGTAGTGAAACTTTAATAATTTAGTACCCGTTATTGATTAACATCTCCACGAAGTTTAATAAATGTCGTACTTGTGCTTTACTGCGTATCGATTTCCATTTCCGTCACTGCAATTGATATGAAGTATAAGCAAGCAATAACGTACCCAGAAGAGCATTAAAAAGAGTTGAAAAACATAGCAGAACTTCAGAGAGCCTATAAGCTTTTGGATCGGGAGCACTTTTGCTGTAGTAGGTTCAAATAAAAGTGAGGGTATCCGCGAGTCTGAGCCAAAGCCGACAGTCACGGCCGGGACAGGAGGACAATCGTACGAGCGGAATTCCACTTACGTGCCAACTGGCAGCAATAGAAACACCCGTGGCGTCTCGCTTTAGCACTAGCGGCTGGTCCCTGTCGCAAGGGAAAGTGAGTTCTTGTTAACAACAGATGAGCCATCGCGCTTGACGAAGCTGAACAATTTATTATGGGCATGGGGGCAAGATGGTGGTTACTTGTTATACGGTGACATTTCATTGTCTCGTAGTCGCTCAACGCTACATATGCCCCTCTTCTTCCCACACTCGAAGCAGAATACCAGTTACTGGTCGTGGAAACACGGAATAACAAACGTTTTTTACCATATACCTGTCATTCTTCACTATTCAAGTTCACTCACAAGGTGAAATTCAGGATTGTGCGTCTTCGCTATCTGTTCGTTACACCTCATTTCATAGAATTCAGAGGTTGCCTAACCTGTCCAACATTGCTCCTCCGGACCTCACAAGGAAAACTGACAAGTCACAAATTCTTCAGACGAACGAGTGTTAGCGAAAATAAAAACGACCACCCGGCTCAAGACCCAGAAGCACAACGTTAACCAGCAGTAAATTACGCTTTCCATAGTTCACCAGCTGTACATATGAATCACACAATCCAGCTTGCATCGATCTTCAGGTCACAAACGGTTTCGATGTCAAAATGAAGTGGAAATAATGCTGGAATGGACACCCACCCTAGAACCGCTATCCTAATTCAAAACCCAGCAACGAAAGTTGCAGAGTTTGATGCTTCTCGACACGAATGGTCGAGCCTCTGCCGAATCCAAAGGGACAAGGGAACTATCGCCACATATTGAAGAAGCGAAAGTAGAGCGTGTGACTGTGATGCGGGAGGACATATTGTTGAGAACTGCCCACGCCATGCTTCTGAAAGTGTCTTAAAGTGTTGCACTCTGATTTCAAAATTTTAATATTAACATGTCAGTACATTGGGTACGGGTATGTGTATGTTCTACATCTACATCTGCATCTCTACTTTGCAAACCATTATGAGGTGCATCGTAGGAGGTACTTGTCCTTGCACAAGTACGAGGATTACTGTTCCGTACCATCAGTAAGTGGAGTACTAGGAAGAATTGTTGGCTGAATGCCTGTGTGCCCTCTGTAATTGGTTCAAGTGGCTCTGAGCACTACGGGACTTAACAGCTGTGGCCATCAGTCCCCTAGAACTTAGAACTACTTAAACCTAACTAACCTAAGGACATCACACACATCCATGCCCGAGGCAGGATTCGAACCTGCGACCGTAGCAGTCGCGCGGTTCCGGACTGCGCGCCTAGAACCGCGAGACCACCGCGGCCGGCCCCCTCTGTAATTAATAGAGTCTTGTCTTTACGATCCACACGAAAGCGATACGTAGTGAATTGCGTTGTATTCCTAGGTTCATCAAAGCCGTTTCCTGAAACTTTTTGAGTTTCACGGGATAGTTTCGGCCTTCAAGCGTCTTAAAGTTCAGGTTTCTTAGCATCTCCACGGCACTTCACCATGGGTCAGACAGACCTGTGACCATTTCCTGTTAGTCATATTTTGCACACAACCAAAACAAGTAAGCATTTTTCTTAGTAAGGATCGGGTGAGTGTTTTGTAAGCAATGTCATTTGTAAACTGACTGCATTTTCCTAGTGCCCTACCACTTAGCCGGTCTGCCATCTACTTCACCTGTGACTCGCCCTTGGTGATCGTTCTATTTTGTATCCCTACACGTAGGTATTTTAATGTAACTGATTCGAGTTCTCACTCACTGATATTGTAATTATGTGCTACAACGTTTATTCGATTCGTGAATAGCACATTTCGAACCTTTAAAGCAAGTTACCAGTTGTTACACAACTTCGAAATCTGATTAGGAGCAGACAGAATATTTGTGCAGCATTTTACAGACAGCACTTCTTTACAGATAACTGCACAATTTGCGAAAAATTTTAGGTTAATGTTAATACTGGGTGCGAGATTATTAACATACAATGTACAAGGTGAACTTGAGCTCGACCGACAGACTTTCAGAGGTTGTTCAGGGATTCCTTCTGAGTATTCTGTTATAGGGGAGCAACGGTCTACGGGGTTGGTTACAGAGTAATAATGAAAGAATCATGAATATTTTTTTTCTTTAAAAGTCCGTATAGCTTTTTTTGAATGGACGGTGATGTTTTTGTGAACAGAAAACAACTTTATTGCGAGGAAAGACTTCGTATAGTGTTTGAACTAGAATGTTAATAACGCTGATTTAATTTTTGTCTCCATGAGCTAAGGCGAGAATCTCTGACATTTTTTGGCACTTGTTTTATTCTTCTCTTGTTTTTTGTTCTTGTGCTCACGTTCTTGCTTGTATCTGTACTGTCGTTATGTCCATGGAAGTCTTCTGGAATAATAAGTAACAATAAATGAAATTCATTGTATTGTGCTTCTTCATTTTAATGTCAACATTATGTTTTAACACATTTTCTCATGGCTGAAGCTACAAGTTTTTATGATCAGAATTAGCAGCTTGGTCGCAATGTGTTCAGTCCCCACTGTGGCCATTTCACTGACATATTAGTGTCCGTTTCATAAAACCTGCTTGGTTTATATTGACGAAGTCCAATTTGCCCGTGAAAAGGAAAACTAGTGCACTTATTAAGTTAAATTTCACGGTCATAGAGTTTTTAACCGAGCCAGTTCTTACTGCTCAGCTACAGCTTGAGGAAAGGTATTTTATCGTAGGCTAAAGCATCTGTTATGAAAAACTTCAATATAGTTTTCTCTCCCACAGATCTGACGGAGGTTCTATGTGATCTGAAACCACGATTCGCTGTTGAATCAATCCGATTTTGGACATTACTTAGCCCGAAAGATGTTACACATTTTCTTCGCTGCTCAGATTACATGTAACGTGTGTTATATTATTTAATTTTGAATTATTTAGTTTGTTACTGCAGTTACTTATGTTTCTGAAAAAGGCCTGTAATATTTAACTGGCCAAACGTACAACACAAAACACAGGATTTGGTTTCTTCTAGGTGACTTGGTACAGCTGACGTTGTCGGCGTCTTTGCTTGGGCAGCTCGACTATGCGTCGTCTTGCTCTTCTATTGCATACAGCGAAACCGCATACGAGGCGCATATCGGCCGACACCAGCGAACTGTCCACAGTAGTGCTCTCCACTAGTCGACCACAATATTACTGCACCTGGCAGTGAGTGCGCTTCGGTCGACTTATCGTGAGTTTTTATCATAATATTTCTCCAAAACGCGCCGAACCACTTGATAACATATGCAAAACTGTCTTGAAACTATCCACAGTGCGATGCGTTATCCTCAGTCACCACTGCTGTACTTGTCTAATGTAACGTCACCACGTGTTTCCATTAACTGCCACGGCAGAGTAAGTACAGTAATATCTTGGTCAGGTAATATCACTGTTAACGCACAGTTAACACTGCCGGAGAACAAAGCCCTAGACACAATGGAAGAGTAGTGATTACGAACGTGAGAGCAACGGGTTAAAGAGGGCGTCACTGTCGTCCACAGGAAGTACCATGAGCAAATGTAAACAAGAGACACAGCACGCCCAGTCGATATTGGCGCTAATTTGCACTATTTTCAGTGGAACACTGATACAAAGGTAATTGGGACAGGAAACTAAATGAAATGCAATAACTTTATATCGAGTCACCTGAAACCGT